>NC_091211.1:11677877-11920377 GCF_040958095.1 Procambarus clarkii
TATCTTTGTTTATATTTGTTTTCTAGATTAATTAAAGTTTCATTGTTCATATTTTGTGTTTTGCGTGTCTTCCCTTACTTTACCACAGACAGACAGAAAACAGGCAAGCAGTCTGTTTGCTATAATAACAAATAATAACAATATTATTGAAATAATGGAAGGATTAGTGAAGGATTTGGTGAGTCTGGTTGGAGCTCTGAGAGCAGAGATGGATTCCCTGCGGGAGGAGGTATGACGGCTGAGACTTTGGGAGGAAACGAAGGAGGAGGCCAGTGTTGACGAGACCTCATTAAGAAGGACTGACGGGACCAGTATTAAGAAGACCTCGTCTTGGCAAGTTGTGAAAGACAGGGGTCTTAAGAAGACCTTGGCAAAACCGACAACTAATAGCCTACACCTAAGGACTTTTAATGCATTTGACGTATTAGAGGACGAGTGCTGTGGTGAACCTGTCGTTAAAAGAGGAGGCAAAGCAACGAGGAGCATTGAAGCGCAGGTCCCTCAAACTGCTCGAAAGGAAAAGGGAGAATCGAAGCGAATTTTGGTTGTGGGAGATTCCCAGGTGAGGTATTTAGACAGAACGTTTTGTGCCAGAGATAGGGGGAACAGATTAAGGGTTTACTATCCGGGAGCTGGAATTGGTGATATTGTTGGAAACATGAATGATACTATGACGGGAAATGGAAACAAACCCATTATTTGTATTAGTGCAGGGGGTAATGATGTTGGGCGAGTTAGGAGTGTGGAACTAATACAGAGATTCAGGACAGCCATTGAATTAGTTTTTTTTTTTTTTTTTTTTTTTTTTTTTTTTTTTTTTAGATATATACAAGAGTTGTTACAGTCTTGTACAGCCACTAGTACGCGTAGCGTTTTGGGCAGGTCCCTGGAATACGATCCCCTGCCGCGAAGAATCGTTTTTTCATCCAAGTACACATTTTACTGTTGCGTTAAACAGGGGCTACAGTTAAGGAATTGCGCCCAGTAAATCCTCCCCGGCCAGGATACGAACCCATGACATAGCGCTCGCGGAACGCCAGGCTAGTGTCTCACCACTACACCACGGAGTTAGGAGCAAGGGAGGAATCCCGATCATATGTGGCATTCTTCCAAGAAAGGGAGTGGGAAATGAATGGATGTCGAGGGCAATTGGTGTCAATTGCCGGCTGGAAAGATATTGCAAATCAAATGCAATATCTTTCATAGACAACTGGGAACACTTCTATGGAAGAAATTAAATGTATGCTCGTGATGGGGTGCATCTATCAAGAGCTGGGGTTGTTGCTGTTGCGAACTCATTGGAAGAAGTGGTTAGAGGTGTTTGTTTGGGTTTAAACTGTTAGTAGATAGAGGTATGGGAATTGATTTGGAGGAAGGAGGTAATAAAAGTATGTGTTTGTGGGAGAAAGAAATTGGCAAAATGATCAGGGAAAGAGAAGGGTCTCAAAATAACAATTCACTTAGGGTATATTACACTAACAGTAGAAGTCTAAGAAATAAAATTAACGAATTAAATGCTCTTGTCTGCACAGAAAAAATAGATATTATTGCACTTACCGAAACGTGGATGAATGTAGAAAATAGAGAACTATTAGCTGAATACCAAATAAATGGAATTAAACTATTTCACACAGATAGATATATTAGACGAGGAGGTGGAGTAGCCATATATGTTAGGGACAATTTGAAATGTAGTCTCAAAGAGGGAATAAAAACTGAGCCACACACAGAAACTATTTGGATAGAATTAAACGAAAAAGCTAATAATATTATAATAGGAGTTATATATAGGCCACCAAATTTAGACAGAATGGAAGCAAAGCATCTATGGGATGAAATATCTAGAGCATCTAGATCTAACAGTATTTATGTCATGGGTGACTTTAATTTTAGTGGAATAAACTGGTTGAACAAAACAGGGAATAGTGAAGCAGAAGATTTTCTAGAATTAATTGACGATTGCTTTCTTACGCAACACATTAAGGAACCAACACGGGAAAATAATATTTTAGATTTAGTGTTAACTAACAGGGAAACACAAATTAATGACATCGAAATAGGGAGTGAGCTAGGGAACAGTGATCACAAAGAAATCAGATTTAGCATAGAATGGAATAGACCTGTAGGAGAAAATTCTGTTAAAGTGCCAGATTTTCGAAAAGCTGATTTTAATAGCCTAAGAAATTTTTTGGGTCAAATTGATTGGAAAGTCTTGGGTATGGGGTGTGAGCCGGTCTTGGAGCGAGACATGAACCCAGCGATAGGTGACATAAATGGGGATTTCGATGTGGATTCAATATATAACTTATTTAAGAATATTCTAAACAAAGCACAGGAACGTAGTATACCATACAAATTGAATAGATTGAATACTAATGACCCAAAGTGGATAACAAAGAATTTGAAGAACCTTATAGGTAAAAATAGAGCTTGGTACAAAAAGAATTAAAAATGGGGAGGTCACTTTAGAACAGGAATTCGTACAACTGGTTAGAAATGTTAAAAAAGAGATAAGGAAAGCAAAAAGAAATTATGAAGTTCGCATAGCAGGGCAAGCAAAGACAAATCCTAAAGGGTTTTTTCAGTTATATCGTACTAAGACTAGGGAAAGGATACGTCCATTAAAAACTGAGACAGGTCTAATAACAGATAGTGATGAAGAGATGAGTAGTATTTTTAATAAATATTTTGTATCTGTATTTACTAAAGAGGAACTTAACAATATGCCTTCAGCAGAACAAGTCTATGTGGGTGGAGACAAGGACAAGTTGAGGAGTTTAGCAGTTACCAGGGAGGATGTTCTTAAACAAATAGTAAAACTCAAGCCAAACAAATCCCCAGGGCCGGATGAAGTGTTTGCCAGGGTGCTTAAAGAATGCAAAGAGGAGCTTTGTGACCCACTGTCAACCATATTTAATAAATCAATAGAGTCAGGCAGAGAGCCAGAGTTTTGGAAAGTTGCTAATGTGATACCAGTTTTTAAGAGAGGAGATAGATCACTTGCGTCTAACTATCGACCAATTAGCCTAATGTCTATTGTGGGAAAGTTACTCGAATCTATAATAGCAAATAAAATTCGTCTTCATCTTGAAAAATATAAATTAATAATTGAGTCGCAACATGGTTTTACAAATGGCCGTTCATGTTTAACAAATTTGTTATCTTTTTATTCTAGAATTGTTGAGGCAGTTGATAGTGGTAAGGATTGTGATGTTGTGTACCTTGACTTTAGCAAAGCTTTTGATACAGTGCCACATGAAAGACTGATTAAAAAGATAGAGTCTCATGGTATTGGGGGTGCTATATTAAGCTGGATTAGGGCATGGCTATTCCAAAGGAAACAGAGAGTTAGTATAAATGGAATCAAGTCAGATTGGGAAAATGTTGTAAGTGGAGTGCCTCAAGGCTCTGTCTTGGGACTTCTGTTGTTTATAATATATATATAAATGATTTAGATTCAGGTTTGAGTAGCAACATTTGCAAATTTGCCGATGATACGAAAATCGGTAGGGAAATTAATTCGGAGGAGGACTCACTATCACTTCAAGTTGATCTAGATAGGGTTTTGAAATGGTCAAAGGATTGGCAGATGCAGTTTAATGCTGATAAATGTAAAGTTCTGAGGTTAGGTAATGATGATAGATTTACAAGATACGAGCTAGATGGTGTTGAGATTGCAAAGTCGGATTGCGAAAGGGATCTGGGAGTTATGATTAGTAAGAATTTAAAACAACAGGATCAATGCATAAATGTTCGTAATAAGGCAAATCGGAAACTTGGATTTATTAATCGCAGCGTTAGTAACAAGACACCTGGTGTGGTTCTCAAGCTATATCTTATGTAAAAATAAATTTAGTGATTATACTAATATACAAACCGCCAGATGCAACGGCTGAGGAATTCACAGAACAGATAAGCAAAATAGAGAATAGCCTTGATAATTTGGAGAACCCGATACCTGATATTATTTTCCTAGGTGACTTCAACTTGCCTAGTCTCAGGTGGAAAATAGCAAACAATAATATTATACCAGGAAATCTATCAGGACCTAACCAACCACAGATTAGAGAACTACTTAGATTCTGTGACAAATTTTCACTCAATCAGCAGATATCGGAGCCAGCGAGAAATGAAAATATTCTAGATCTGGTCTTTACGAACAATGAAGACATTATCAGAGACATTACGATATCAGATACCACATACTCAGATCACAAACTCATTGAAGTGCAAACGACCATCAATACTCAGAATAGACCTAAAACGTTGATAAAGCGAGAGGGGCTATTCAGTAAATTCAATTTTAATAATAAAAGGATAGACTGGGAGATAATAAACAGGGAACTTACAAACATTCCATGGGGAACTGTTCTAAATAATACAAGTCCAACAGAAGGAATAGAAAAACTTACTTCAGAAGCGTATCAAGTCTGTCTGAAACATGTTCCTTTGAGGAAAGCCAGAAAGAGATCTAACGTAGAAAGAGAACGCAGACGACACTATAAACGCAGGAAAAAAATAACGGAACTGCTTATGCAGACACGAATTTCTCGTCAAAGAAGGAATAATTTAAATAGGGAGATTGAAGAAATCGAGCGGAAATTGAAACACTCATATGAAACTGAAGAAAGGCAGTTAGAACAGAAAGCAATTCAGGAAATAAAGAAAAATCCAAAATATTTTTTCTCATATGCGAAATCAAAAGCAAAAACCACTGCCAGTATTGGACCTATTCGTACAAGTGAAGGTTCATACACGGAGGATGACAAAGAAATTAGTGAAATCCTAAAAAAACAGTATGAGGACATGTTTAGCACTCCAATAAACAACATGAAGGTGGAAGATCCAGACAATTTCTTTATGCGGGATATTCAAACCCCGGTAAATATAACTGATATAAACACGAGCGCACTAAATTTTGAAAAAGAAATTGAAAACATGCCCATGCACTCGGCCCCAGGTCCAGACTCATGGAATTCAATATTTATAAAGAAATGCAAAGTGCCGGTAGCACAGGCACTCAGTATAGTGTGGAGGAAGAGCTTGGACACGGGGGAGATACCAGATGCACTTAAAGTAGCAGACATAGCCCCTCTACACAAGGGAGGGAGCAAAGCATTGGCAAAAAATTATAGACCGGTTGCACTAACATCGCACATCATAAAAGTATTTGAGAGAGTGATTAGGAGTCAGGTCACCAATTTCATGGAGACCAATGACCTTCATAACCCAGGCCAACATGGATTTCGAGCGGGAAGATCGTGCCTCTCACAGCTACTTGAGCACTACGACAAAGTCACTGAGGCATTAGAAGAGAAACAGAATGCTGATGTGATATACACGGACTTCGCAAAGGCCTTCGATAAATGTGACCATGGCGTGATAGCACACAAAATGAAGTCAATGGGAATAACCGGTAAAGTAGGACGCTGGATACTCAGTTTTCTGTCAAACAGGACTCAGCGAGTAACTGTCAACCATATAAAATCTAGTCCAAGTGCAGTGAAAAGCTCTGTACCTCAGGGTACAGTCCTTGCACCACTGCTTTTCCTTATTCTCATATCAGATATAGACAAAAATACAAGTCACAGCTTCGTATCATCCTTTGCAGATGACACAAAAATCAGTATGAAAATTACCTCGGCTGAGGACATTGAAAAACTTCAAGCTGATATTAATAAAGTTTTCGACTGGGCATCAGAAAATAACATGATGTTTAACAGTGATAAATTCCAGGTACTCAGGTACGGTAAAAATGAGGACCTTAAACATAATACATTGTACAAAACACAATCAAATGTACCCATAGTAGGAAAACAGCATGTAAAGGATTTGGGAATAATAATGTCTGACGACCTAACGTTTAAGGAGCATAACCAAGCAAATATTGCGACAGCCAGAAAAATGATAGGATGGATTACGAGAACTTTCAAATCCAGGGATCCCATCACAATGGTTGTACTCTTCAAGGCACTTGTCTTGTCCCGTCTTGAGTACTGCTCAGTACTCACTTCCCCCTTCAAAGCAGGAGAGATTGCTGAAATAGAGGGAATACAGAGAACATATACGGCACGCATAGACGCAATAAAGCACCTAAATTATTGGGATCGTCTCAAAGCCCTCCAAATGTACTCACTAGAAAGAAGACGAGAGAGATATCAAATAATATACACCTGGAAGATACTGGAGGGCCAAGTACCAAATCTACACAGTAAAATAACAACGTACTGGAGTGAACGACATGGAAGAAAATGTAGAATAGAACCAATGAAGAGCAGAGGTGCCATAGGCACAATCAGAGAACACTGTATAAACATCAGAGGTCCGCGGTTGTTCAACGTCCTCCCAGCAAGCATAAGAAATATTGCCGGAACAACCGTGGACATTTTCAAGAGGAAACTAGATTTATTCCTCCAAGGAGTGCCGGACCAACCGGGCTGTGGTGGGTATGTGGGCCTGCGGGCCGCTCCAAGCAACAGCCTGGTGGACCAAACTCTCACAAGTCGAGCCTGGCCTCGGGCCGGGCTTGGGGAGTAGACGAACTCCCAGAACCCCATCAACCAGGTATCTTGCTCTAGTTAGACCCCATTTAGATTATGCAGTTCAGTTTTGGTCGCCAGATTATAGAATGGATATAAATTCACTTGAACGTGTCCAGCATAGGATGACTAACTTAATTCCCCAAATTAGAAATCTTTCATATGACGAAAGATTAACAAAGCTTAAGTTGCATTCACTGGAAAAGCGAAGAGTTAGGGGTGACATGATAGAGGTTTACAAGTGGGTGAATGGACATAACAAAGGGGATATTAATAGGGTATTAAAAGTATCAACACAAGACAGAACACGAAACAATGGGTATAAATTGGATAAGTTTAGATTTAGGAAAGACTTGGGTAAATACTGGTTCAGTAACAGGGTTGTTGATTTGTGGAACCAATTACCGCGTAACGTGCTGGAGGTGGGGTCCCTCGATTGTTTCAAGCGCGGGTTGGACAAGTATATGAGTGGGATTGGGTGGTTATAAATAGGAGCTGCCTCGTATGGGCCAATAGGCCTTCTGCAGTTGCCTTTGTTCTTATGTTCTTTGAAAGCTTAACTGGCTTCTAGGCTACCCCACAAAACCTTGTACATAGAAATGTGAAATAATGAATTTGGGCACTGAAAAACCTATAGTTTTCAAATTGTTATTCACTACACAATGCTCTCTCTCAGCCAGGCCAATCACTTGTTACAATTAGAAGCCCGTTAGAGTTTAAACAAGGTAAAGGAGAACCACCTAAAGGGGTTAAGTTAGGCCCAGCCCCCAGGGAAGCAGTTCCCCCAAAAACAATAACCAATACTCGGCAGTCTAAATCATATCATCTAACCTTACTCAAGAAGCAGAGATGGAAACTCCATGTACTAATTACCGAATTTAATATAACCCAAAAGCCCCCAAATACAATAGAATATTTTATCAAATCTACCTTGCATTTACTTTGTTCCCGCATAGGAATGAGACGAGATTCACACAGTAGCAAATTACTGGTAAAGTCTACGATTCCAAAAGCAATAATTTAACTTACCCTAAATAAGTATTAGTATATCAGACACGTGCTCTCTGGCCAGTACCTGGAACTAGTTACATGGATCTCCAGGTTATGACCAGAGTACACAGATAGGTAACATTTAGACTAGAAGGGGGCACGTGGAAGGGGTTTTTGTACTTAACTTAGTAATAAATCTTAAGAAGTAGAGAAAAGAGGAGGGGAGGAAGCCCTGCCACTAAGTTGAAGCAGCCCAAGGTTCAGCACACAAGAGAGCTAGCTCACACAGTACCATAGCATAACAAGTGCAATGTTCCCACAGGACTATTATATTATGAGGAAAGAGAGAGAAGGAAGAGGAGGTGGTGGTGTAGCTCTGGTAGTAAGAAAAGGATGGAATTTTCAGGAGATGGTTATTCAGGGCTGTGAAGGTTTCAGTGACCACATAACAGGTACCATAACAACTGGAGGACACAAAATTATAGTCGTAGTCATATATAATCCACAACCAAATAACAGAAGATCCAGACAGGAATATGATAGAAACAACATGGCCACCATTAACATAATAGAGAGAGCAGCTTCTGTTGCTAGCAGGAATGGATCTGGACTACTTATCATAGGAGACCTCAACCACGGGAAGATAGATTGGGAGAACAGAGACCCACATGGGGAACCAGAAACATGGAGAGCTAAGCTGCTGGACGTGGCAACAAGAAACATTCTAAGCCAGCACATCAAGGAACCATCAAGACTGAGAGGAGAAGATGAACCAGCCATGCTCGATCTGATATTTACCATAAATGAGTGGGATATAAGGGAAGTTAAGATGGAAGCACCTTTGGGAATGAGTGATCACAGTGTATTGAACTTTGAGTACCTAGTAGAGCTAAGAATTATCTCCCCCAAAAAAGAACTAGGAAATAAAAGGCTGGAATACAGAAAGGGGAATTATGAGGAGATGAGAAGTTTCCTAAGGAAAATACCTTGGGACACGGACCTCAGAGCTAGGTCTGTACAAGATATGATGGACTATGTCACCCAAAAGTGTCAGGAGGCAGTAAACAGGTTAATCCCGGTCAAAAGGGAAAACATCCGAGAAGCAAAAGAAGAATCCATGGTATAATAGGGCATGTATGTAAGCAAAGGAACTGAACAAAAGGGCGTGGAGGAACTTCCAGAATAACAGAACACCAGAAAGCAGAGGGTGAGATACCAGAGAACCAGGAATGAGTATGTTAGGGTGAGAAGAGAAGCAGAGAAAAATTATGAAAATGATATAGGAGACAAGCCAAGACCGAACCAAAGCTACTCCACAGTCACATCAGGAGGAAAACAACAGTGAAAGAACAGGTAATGAAACTTAGAACATGCGAGGACAGGTATACAGAGAATGACAAAGAGGTGTGTGAAGAACTCAACAAGAGGTTCCAGGGGAGCCGGTCGGCCGAGCGGACAGCACGCTGGACTTGTGATCCTGTGGTCCTGGGTTCAATCCCAGGCTCCGGCGAGAAACATTGGGCAGAGTTTCATTCACCCTATGCCCCTGTTACCTAGCAGTAAAATAGGTGCCTGGGTGTTAATCAGCTGTCACGGGCTGCTTCCTGGGGGTGGAGGCCTGGTCGAGGACCGGGCCGCGGGGACACTAAAAAGCCCCGAAATCATCTCAAGATAACCTCAAGAAGGTCTTCACAATAGAACAAGGTGAGGTCACTGTGCTAGGAGAAAGGGAAGTAAACCAGGCGGCCTTGGAAGGGTTCAAAATTACGAGAGAGGAGGTCAAGAGACACCTGCTGGATCTGGATATTAGAAAGGCTGTTGGTCCAGACGGGATCTCGCCATGGGTACTGAAAGAGTGTGCAGAGGCACTTTGCTTGCCGCTCTCCACAGTGTATAGTAGGTCACTGGAGATGGGAGACCTACCAAAAATATGGAAGACGGTGAATGTGGTCCCAATACACAAAAGGGCGACAGGCCAGAGGCACTGAACTACAGGCTAGTGTCCTTGACTTGTATGCCATGCAAGGTGATGGAGAAGATCGCGAGAAAAAAACTAGTAACACATCTGGAGAGAAGGGAATTCATGACAAATCGACAACATGGGTTCAGAGAGGGAAAATCTTGCCTGACTGGCTAAATAGAATTCTACGACCAGGTGACAAAGATTAAGCAAGAAAGAGAAGGCTGGGCGGATTGCATTTTCTTGGATTGTCGGAAAGTCTTTGACACAGTACCGCAAAAGAGGCTGGTACATAAGCTGCAGAGACAGGCAGGTGTTGCTGGTAAGGTGCTCCAATGGATAAGGGAGTACCTAAGCAATAGGAAGCAGAGAGTTACGGTGAGGGGTGAGGCCTCAGATTGGCGTGAAGTCACCAGTGGAGTCCCACAGGGCTCTGTACTCGGTCCTATCTTGTTTCTGATATATGTAAATGATCTCCCGGAGGGTATAGACTCATTTCTCTCAATGTTTGCTGACGATGCCAAAATTATGAGAAGGATTAAGACAGAGGAAGACTGCTTGAGGTGTCAAGAAGACCTAGACAAGCTGAAGGAATCCTCGAACAAATGGTTGTTAGAGTTTAACCCAAACAAATGTAATGTAATGAAGATAGGTTTAGGAAGCTTTTTTTTTTAATTTTTTTTTTTTTGCAGAGATATTCCTGCGTGGGCCCAAAGCCTCCGGCTGGCCCACTAACAGGAGGCCAAATACAAGGTATCATCTGGGAGATGAAATTCTTCAAGCGTCAGAGAGAGAAAAAGACTTGGGGGTTGATATCACGCCAAACTTGTCCCCTGCAACCCATATCAAGAGGATAACATCAGCGGCATATGCCAGGCTGGCCAACATAAGAACGACATTCAGAAACGTGTGTAAGGAATCATTCAGAACTTTGTATACCACATATGTCAGGCCAATCCTGGAGTATGCGGCTCCAGCATGGAGTCCATATCTAGTCAAGGATAAGAGTAAACTGTAAAAGGTTCAAAGGTTTGCCACCAGACTAATACCCAAGCTGAGAGGTATGAGCTACGAGGAAAGACTATGGGAATTAAACCTCACTTCGCTGGAAGACAGAAAAGTTAGGGGGGACATGATCACGACATTCAAGATTCTCAAGGGAATTGATAGGATAGATAAAGACAGGCTATTTAACACAAGGGGCACACTCACTAGGGGACACAGGTGGAAACTGAGTGCCCAAATGAGCCACAGAGATATTAGAAAGAACTTTTTTAGTGTCAAAATGGTTGACAAATGGAATGCGTTAGGAAGTGATGTGGTGGAGACTGACTCCATACACAGTTTCAAGGGTAGATATGATAGAGCCCAATCGGCTCAGGAACCTGTACACATGTTGATTGATGGTTGAGAGGCAGGACCAAAGAGCCAGAGCTCAACCCCCACAAGCACAAATAGGTGAGTACAGTTGTCATGCGGTTAGTTGCCTGCTTGATAAGTTGATCGTACAATAACCATTTACTTACTCTTAAATACAATATTTAATTGCCACCATATAATTCTAAGTATAAATGTAACAACCTAGCTTTTCATTATACAATACAAATATTATCACAGTGTCACTATCTAGCTAGGAGCGTCAAAATCGCCAGCCATTTTCAAGAACCAAACCTGCATGTAATACACATTCACTCCTTCCTTACCCCCAAACCTCACGGACTATCCCTATCATATAATAATAAATTTATCATAACATTCTCACAACAGACAAGGCCTATCACACTAAAGTACATACATAAGTGAAGGGTCGGTGATGGTGGTTGCCAGGTAGGGTGTAATAATAAACAGCGGGCCCCTCACAACAGACATATATATGTGACTGTACATCACATATATATATGAACAACGCCATACGATCCTGGGTCTATCTGCCACAGTACAACACTGGGCCCAGAGTCGTAACAGATGCTCTTTAATATATATGTAACCTAATACATGCATCTCCTGAAAAATTTAGTACCCTACAGGTTTATTTTTAATGTGCACAAGGATTCTGACACTATTAACCACAATAACTTCTTCTCAAATTCTAACACTATGTAAACCCATAGGTAACTCCATTCAGTAATTACAATATTACCTCACTGACCGGAAGCAGTATGTTCTAGTGCACAGTGCACTTTTCCCATTCTGCCAATTACTATTGGCACATCACAATGTAGAATACATTGTCCACTCGTTTTGTTCATATATATCAATGATCTTTCAAATACCGCACAACATTTAAATCCCATTCTGTTTGCTGATGACACCACCATCATTTTCTCACATGTTAACCGACTTCCCCGTGTCATAAACCTTAATGAAACAGGGGAATACTGAACTAAAGCAAGTCCATTTGTGGTTGAGTGCTAACAACCATATCCTTAACCTTGAGTGTCTGGTCATGCCAAGGTGTATGTGGTCATGCCCTGGGGTGTCTGGTCATACCCAGGTGTGCTTGGTCATAGCCTAATGTTGCTGGTCACGCCCTAGTGTGTCAGGTCACGCCCTGGTGTGTCTGGTCACGCCCTGGTGTGTCTGGTCACGCCCTGGTGTGTCTGGTCACGCCCTAGTGTGTCAGGTCACGCCCTGGTGTGTCTGGTCACGCCCTGGTGTGTCTGGTCACGCCCTGGTGTGTCTGGTCACGCCCTGGTGTGTCTGGTCACGCCCTGGTGTGTCTGGTCACGCCCTAGTGTGTCAGGTCACGCCCTGGTGTGTCTGGTCACGCCCTGGTGTGTCTGGTCACGCCCTGGTGTGTCTGGTCACGCCCTGGTGTGTCTGGTCACGCCCTGGTGTGTCTGGTCACGCCCTGGTGTGTTTGGTCACGCCCTTGTGTGTCTGGTCACGCCCTGGTGTGTCTGGTCACGCCCTGGTGTGTCTGGTCACGCCCTGGTGTGTCTGGTCATGCCCTGCTGAGTCTGGACAAGATCTAGTGTGTCTGGTCACGCCCTGGTGTGTCTGGTCATGCCTTGGAGTCTCGGGTCATGCCCATAGTGTGTCTGGGACATGATCTGGTGTGTCTTGTCTGCCCTAATGTCTCTGGTCATGCCCTTGTGTGTCTGGTCATGACCTGGTGTGTCTGGTCAAGCCCTGGTGTGTCTGGTCATGCCCTGGTGTGTCTGGTCATGCCCTGGTGTGTCTGGTCACGCCCTGGTGTGTCTGGTCATGCCCTGGTGTGTCTGGTCACGCCCTGGTGTGTCTGGTCATGCCCTGGTGTGTCTGGTCATGCCCTGGTGTGTCTGGTCACGCCCTGGTGTGTCTGGTCATGCCCTGGTGTGTCTGGTCATGCCCTGGTGTGTCTGGTCACGCCCTGGTGTGTCTGGTCATGCCCTGGTGTGTCTGGTCATGCCCTGGTGTGTCTGGTCACGCCCTGGTGTGTCTGGTCATGCCCTGGTGTGTCTGGTCATGCCCTGGTGTGTCTGGTCACGCCCTGGTGTGTCTGGTCATGCCCTGGTGTGTCTGGTCAAGCCCTGGTGTGTCTGGTCATGCCCTGGTGTGTCTGGTCAAGCCCTTATGTGTCTGGTCAAGCCCTTATGTGTCTGGTCAAGCCCTTATGTGTCTGGTCAAGCCCTTATGTGTCTGGTCAAGCCCTTATGTGTCTGGTCAAGCCCTTATGCGTCTGGTCAAGCCCTTATGTGTCTGGTCATGACCTGGTGTGTCTAGTCAAGCCCTGGTGTGTCTGGTCAAGCCCTTATGTGTCTGGTCATGACCTGGTGTGTCTAGTCAAGCCCTGGTGTGTCTGGTCATGACCTGGTGTGTCTGGTCACGCCCTGGTGTGTCTGGTCATGCCCTTATGTGTCTGGTCATGACCTGGTGTACCTGGTCAAGCCCTTATGTGTCTGGTCATGCCCTTATGTGTCTGGTCCATGCCCTGGTGTGTCTGGTCAAGCCCTTATGTGTCTGGTCATGCCCTTATGTGTCTGGTCATGACCTGGGGTACCTGGTCATCCCCTTATTTGGCTGGTCACGCCCTGGTGTGTCTGGTCATGCCCTGGTGTGTCTGCCCCCGACCTGGTGTGTCTGGTCAAGCCCGTATGTGTCTGGTCATGACCTGGTGTGTTCAGTCATGCCCTGGTGTGTCTGGTCATGCCCTGGTGTGTCTGGTCATGCCCTGGTGTGTCTAGTCAAGCCCTGGTGTGTCTGGTTATGTCCTGGTGTGTCTAGTCAAGCCCTGGTGTGTCTGGTCATGCCCTGGTGTGTCTGGTCATGCCCTGGTGTGTCTGGTCATGACCTGGTGTGTCTGGTCATGCCCTGGTGTGTCTGGTCATGACCTGGTGTGTCTAGTCAAGCCCTGGTGTGTCTGGTTATGTCCTGTTGTCTCTGGTCATGCCGTGGTTTGTCTGGTAATGCCCTGGTGTGTCTGGTCATACCCTGGTGTCTCTGGTCATGCCCTGGTTTGTCTGGTTATGCCCTGGTGTCTCTGGTCATGCCCTCGTGTGTCTGTTTATGACCTGGCGTGTCTGGTCTTGCCCTGATGACTGTTGTCATGCCCTGGCGTGTTTAATCATGACCTGGTGTGTTTTGTCATACCCTGCCATATGTTGTATTACCCTGGTGTGTGTGGCCATGCCCTGGTGTCTCTAGTCATACCCTGGTATGTCTGGTCATGCCCTGGAGTGTCTAGTCATACCTTAGTGTGCCTGGACTGCCCTAATGTCTCTGGTCATGCCCTAGTGTGTCGGGTCATTTCCTCGTGTGTCTGATCATGCACTGGTGTGTTTGGGCATGCCTTAAAGTTTTTGGCCATGTTCTGGTGTGTCTGGTCATACCCCGGTTTATCGGGTCATGCCCTATTGTGTCTGGTCATGACCGGGTGTGCCTGGTCATGCCCTGGTGTGTCGAGTCATGCCCCGGTGTGTCTGGTCATGCCCTGGTGTGTTTTGTCATACCCTGCTGTATCTGGTAATACCCTGGTGTGTCTCGTCATGAACTGATGTCTCTGATCATGCCCCTGTGTGCCTGGTCATATCTGGTTTCTCTGGTCACGCCCTGGTGTGTCTGGTCAATCCCTTATGTGTGACTGGACATGACCTGGTGTCTCTGGTCATGGCCTGGTGTGTCTGGACATGCCCTGGTGTGTCTGGTCATGCCCTGGCGTGTCTAGTTATGACCTGGTGTGTTTGTTCATGACCTGGTTTGTCTGGTCATGCTATGGTGTGTTTGGTCATGCTCTGGCTTGTCTAGTCATGACCTGGTGTGTTTGCTCATGGCCTGATGTGTCTGGTCATGCTTCGGTGTGTCTGGTCATGCCCTGGAGTCTCGGGTCATGCCCCTAATGTATCTGGACATGCCCTGGTGTGTCTGTTTATGCCCTGTTATCTCTGGTCATGTCCTGGTGTGTCTGATCATGCCCAGGTGTGTCTGGGACATGATCTGGTGTGTCTGGTCTGCCCTAATGTCTATGGTCATGTGTTCATACTCAAATTGTATGACGGTTGAAACATAACCAATCACATGCGAGTAGGCCTCTGATGTCATGCCAGACAGAGCAGCACCAGCCGTGGTCCCTGCAGGCCTCATTGTTCTCACTGACCCAGAGTATGTTGGACCTCGGCTGGCCAGTTATACACCTTGTTGCCTTACTCAGTAAAACCACTGAAGTGTCCACTGTGTATAACTACAACCAACATACATCCAAAAAGGCAACGAATACTGGTAGCAGCAGTGGGATCCAGAATTATTTATCTGGAAACGAAAATTCAAGTACCCACATCGCCACATGTTCTAGCCGCCACCGCCGCCATGAGCCGCCTCCCGCGCATCAATATTCAATGATTTTTACCAGTCCGGGGTCCTACCATCAACCACTACTCAAGGTCAACGTCTCAGAAGTAAGGCCAATATTTTCTGTGAGAACGCTATTTCATCAGTGAGGAGAAAGGAAGATTCCTGCGCAAGCCATTTTGAATCTCGCGCCACCTGGGAACCTGCGGCACCACCCACCCACCACCACCACCGCCGCCGCCACCCAAGCCCACATCAACAAGTCTTGTGTGTTGCATGTACCGTTCCAGCTATTGCAATCATCTTCTCAACTTCCACTGTCCTGCAGCTGTTCTGTGCAATTTATTGAGAAACAATTGGTGAAAAAAAGACTGCAACTGTCTGACGAGCGTCGCCAGCTCCCAATCACACCGCCCACATTGCCTCTTTGCCTCCTCTCACTATCGCTACAGCCTTCTTCTACACCATTCTACAGCGAACTTCTGTCAACACGCCTCCATAGCAACTGGCCTTCGCTCGCCATTCGATGATATAATTATTGTCACGCCCTCAACAACTTACACATTCCTAGTGTGGGGTCCCCTGAGCATCGCGCCACTGTCGCTAGGAGCGCTGCCTGCCGCCGCACCGCTTGTAAACAAACCGTGCATGTGCCTCTTCACACGCCTTGTCACCGTTTTTCGTGTTGGCCACTATTAGATTGCAAATCCTGCAGCCCTGAGTTAACTAAGAGCCAAGACTTCGTGTGCTATGGTTTAAAGAGGTTTAACGTAAATATATCCACAATATCTTATGAATTAATCTTTCAGTGACATTTCAAATATTGGAGCTGGCTCAGTACTCCACTCCCACAGTTTCCCTGAGTGATTTCAACATTCATGCTTCTCACAGTAATTTCATTGTGCATTAATTGTGTAGATAGAGTGTTATTAGCAAATTCAAAGTCAAAAGAAGTAAGAAATTCTTGTTTTAGTAGCAGTTAAGGAATTGCACAATATATATTTTTTTAATTCCTCCAGACTTTAATTTGAAATTTATTCTTTCACCATTTCATATTATAATTTTTACCATAGCAATTTATGATAATATCTGTGTCCATTTTCTGTGGTACATCCATATTTCCTGTATTGCCACTTGTTGAGTTGATTTTTTTTTATCAAAATTGCAATTGCACTCCCAGTTCTATAATTTAATTTGCAGTGCTTAGCCTGGTTCCATTAATTTATATACATCTAATTCCAGCCATTTTCATGAAAGATTGCTAATTTAATTCACAATTTTGCTTGTTCTTAATTATTTGTTGCCTAGTACAATTTAATAATCTTAATTCTGCCATTTCCTTACCTTACCTTGAGGTTACCTTGAGGTGCTTCCGGGGCTTAGCGTCCCCGCGGCCCGGTCGTCGACCAGGCCTCCTGGTTGCCGGACTGATCAACCTGGCTGTTGGACAAGCTGCTCGCAGCCTGACGTATGAGTCGCAGCCAGGTTGATCAGGTATCCTTTGGAGGTGCTTATCCAGTTCTCTCTTGAACACTGTGAGGGGTCGGCCAGTTATGCCCCTTATTTGTAGTGGAAGCGTGTTGAACAGTCTCGGGCCTCTGATGTTGATAGAGTTCTCTCTCAGAGTACCAGTTGCACCTCTGTTTTTCACCGGGGGTATTCTGCATATCCTGCCATGTCTTCTGGTCTCATGTGATGTTATTTCTGTGTGCAGGTTTGGGACCAGCCCTTCTAATATTTTCCACGTGTAAATTATTATGTACCTCTCCCGCCTGCGCTCAAGGGAGTACAGTTTTAGGCTCTTTAGTCGGTCCCAATAGTTTAGATGTTTTACTGAGTGGATTCTAGCAGTAAAGGATCTCTGCACGCTCTCCAGGTCACCAATTTCTCCAGCTTTGAAAGGTGCTGTCATTGTGCAGCAGTACTCTACTCTAGAGAGCACAAGCGTTTTGAAAAGTATCATCGGAATAGCAGCTCTAGTGTGAAAAGTTCTTGTTATCCAACCTGTCATTTTTCTTGCAGTTGTGACGGCTACTTTATTGTGTTCTTTAAAGGTAAGGTCTTCCGACATGAGTACACCCAGATCCTTTACATTGCCTTTTCGTTCTTTGTTATGATTTGCCTGAGTTTTGTACGTGGTTTCCGTTTTTATATTTTCATTTTTTCCATAGCGCATGAGCTGGAACTTATCTTCGTTAAACACCATATTATTTTCTGTAGCCCATAGAAAGACCTGATCTACATGTGACTGGAGGTTCGCCGTGTCCTTTATGTTGCCTACGCTCATGAAGATCCTAGTGTCATCTGCAAAGGATGATACAGTGCTATAGGTTGTGTTCTTGTCTATGTCCGAAATGAGGATGAGAAAAAGTACTGGAGCAAGCACAGTACCCTGGGGGACTGAGCTCTTCACGGTTGATGGGCTGGATTTTATTTTGTTGACTATTACACATTGGGTTCTGTTGGTCAGGAAATTGTAGATCCATCTGCCTATTTTTCTGGTAATTCCTTTTGAACGCATTTTGTGTGCAATAACACCATGGTCACATTTATCAAAAGCTTTTGCGAAATCTGTGTAAATTACATCCACGTTATGTTTGTCTTCCATAGCATCTAATGCCATATCATAGTGGTCCAGCAACTGCGACAGGCAAGAGCGCCCTGTTCTGAAACCATGTTGTCCGGGGTTATGGAGTTGCTGCGATTCCATGTATTTTGTGATTTTACTTCTTAGCACTCTCTCAAAAAATTTTTATGATGTGCGATGTTAATGCTATCGGTCTGTAATTTTTTGCCTCTGCCTTATTTCCTCCTTTATGAAGTGGTGCTATGTCTGCTGTTTTTAGTATGTCAGGGATAACGCCAGTATCTAGGCTTTGTCTCCACAGAATGTGGAGGGCCTGCGATAGTGTTTTTTTTACAGTTCTTGATGAATATGGAGTTCCAAGAATCCGGGCCTGGTGCAGAGTGCATAGGCATCCTGTTTATGGCTTCTTCAAAATCCAGTGGGGATAGGGTGACGTCTGATATATGATTTGATGTTGGTATCGTATCCATGAAAAATTCATTTGGGTTATCAATCTTTAGTGTGTTTAATGGCTCGCTGAAAACAGAGTCGTACTGCGTCCTCAGTAGCTCGCTCATTTCTTTGTTGTCATCGGTGAAAGTTCCATCTCCCTTTCGCAGGGGCCCGATACTAGATGTGATTTTTTATCTTGATTTTGCATAGGAGAAAAAATATTTTGGATTTCTTTCTATTTCACTGATGGCCTTTTGCTCTCTTTGCCTCTCCTGGGTTTTGTATGATTCTTGTAGCTTCCGTTCAATTGTTTCTATTTCTCTACCTAAGCTTCTTCGCCGTTCTTGAGATAGGGTGCGACCATCAAGTTGTTCCGCGATTCGTTTTCTTCGCCTATATAGGGAACGACGTTCCCGTTCCAATCTGCATCTCTTCCTCTTTTTTCTTAGAGGTATGCGGTTTGAACATATTTCTAGTGCTACTGAGCTTATTTTTTCCAGGCACTGGTTCAGGTTTGCATTTTCTAGCTGTTCTTCCCAGTTTATTTCTGTGAAGTCCTGGTTTATTTGCTCCCAGTTTATCTGTTTATTATTGAAGTTGAATTTGCTGAAATCTCCTCCACCGGGAATCTGGACTGGTTTTGAAGGTCTACTCCCCATGGTTGTCATAACTTCAAATAAGTTGTGATCTGAGTAACAGGTATTTGTAATCATTATGTTCCTGATCAATTCATCATTATTAGTGAAAATGAGGTCCAGCGTGTTCTCCTTCCTAGTTGGTTCTACTATTTGCTGGTTTAAGGCAAACCTGTCGCACATCCGTAGCAGGTCATTTGCATGTGCCTGTTCATTTAGGCTACTTCCTGGTATTCTTTCTGATATTACTGTATTAGCCAGGTGCTTCCATTTCAGGTACCGTAGGTTGAAGTCCCCAAGCAGGATGATGTTCGGAGCTGGATTTGTGAGGTTTTCCAAGCAGTGTTCTATTTTCATTAGTTGGTCTTTAAACTGCTGAGGGTTTGCCTCCGGTGACTTATATACAAGGACAATAACTACATTTAAAATCTCTATTTTGATTATCAGCACTTCCACCATATCATTTGAGGTGTTTAGCAGCTCAGTACAGATGAGTGTGTCTTTGATGTAGAGGCTGACCCCACCCTGAAGCCGGTGTTTCCTATCACATCTGAAAAGATTGTACTCTGAGATCCATATTTCACCATCATGGTAGTCCTTTGTGTGGGTTTCTGTTAGGGCTGCAAACACTGCCTTTGCCTCATGAAGGAGACCATCTATAAATTGAACTTTGTTGGTTTTGCGTGTTTTTATACCCTGGATGTTGGCAAATATAAATGATGTTATCGTGTTAGTGGAAGTGCTGGAAGCCTTACTTGGTGTTAATATCTGAGGCTCTGGTAAGGAGGCCACTGTGTTTGCGTCCAGGGTGTGTCGTTTTGGAAGTGATTCGTCCAGTTTTGGTAGTAGGACGGGTGTTGTCTGGTGTAGTACCTGTGTGCTTGTTGATAATTTGAATTCCAGTCTTGTGGGTATCTCCGTTGTTCCCCTCTGTAATCCTGTAGTGGTTCCATCTGACTGTTCCTTTCTCTTATATTTACTACTCTGTTTCTGCCTTCCTCTAAAAAATTTCCAGTAGTGTCATATTGATCTTCCCGTCTATAACGCTGTGTACCTCTCACATGCAATTCCGGACACTGAAGATTGTAGCATTTTTTGTCCCTAATTGAAAATTGACATAATTTATGGTGGAAGTATCTACACCCTGTTCCAAAACGGCATGTACCCCTCTCCAACATGGTCCTGCATTTTCGAGGATGCAGAAAACGGCATTTTGCTCCTAATTTTCCATATTTGCATATTCCTTTGGCGTAGAATTTGCAAATGTGTTCCGGTTTTGCGTTTTTCAAGGTATTTATATCTGTGACTGTCTTGTCTACCTCTTTATTGGAGCCATCTCCGTTTTTCGTCCCAATTCCTTCATCTATGCACTCTGTCTCACTGTTGCTCTCATCGTTTATATTATCTGACTCTGCAAAATTGCTGTTATTTTGTACCACAATAGTCTCCTCCTCCACACTACTGCTGCGGTTCTCCAAACTATCTGTTCCTGAGTTTTGGTCGTTATCCAATGTTGACTTTTCCCAGTCCGCATATATCACTGGTAGCCTGTCTGTGAATGATAATCTCTGTAACTCGGGAATGTTTTTCATCAGTTTAGTTATGTTCTCTAACATTAATCTGTCATCTTTGCAAACCCAGTAAATTCCTTGCCTTTTTATGCATCCTGGAGCTAATTCTGTACAGCCCAGGTGAAATCTTATGTTACAGATGCAGCACGTTACGCCTGCATTTCGTTTTCCCAGTACTCCCGAACACTCGCCACACCTCTCCATTGTCTGGTGTATTGTGTTGTATTTGAGTCACTGTATGGATCACTTGTTGATGTCAGTCCTTTTAACTCTTTATAAAATTATATGTATATATATTTATATGTTTAATATTTATAATATATGTATACCGTATATTAGTAATATTATGTATGTTATGTTGTTCAAACTTTATGGCAGGTACTTAGCGTAGGGTAGCGAAGCTGGTCCCCGGTGAATACAGGTGACCTCTTGTTGTCCCAGGTTGATGTCACCAGTTTCCAGTTACCCGATTTATAACCACTAATGCCGCCTCTTGCCACTATTCTATATTTCTAGTATTCTATATTTATAATATTCTATGCACGATTTTCCTTCACTTCCAACTTATATGTTGTTGTGATACCCGTTCCACATCACTGTTCCACGAATCACCGTTCGCTATTTTTTTTGTCCTAATACACGCATGTACACAAAGCCTCGTTCACTGGCTCACACGTGTCTCCCGTTTATTCTCTATTTAACACAAAGTTCTATTGTTAATGACTATTTTCAATTTTCCAGCGGGTCACTATGCACTTTGTTATGTCTGTAATCAGTAATCCATGGCAGTAGTCCTAAGAATCCCGGTTAATGACACGATTTTAACGGAGCGCGCACGGTACGTCTCAGTTTTATATGAAATGCACCCAAAGAAATGCGTGCAGTGTCCCCTCACGTCTGGAAGTCAACTCTAGTCAAGTCAAACCTTAGTCAAGTTTGATATTTTTTTGAGTGTTTTAATTTTTGTGTACTCTATTCCTTATGCCTAGTGTACTTAATTATAATTTGCGATCAACTACCACTTCCTCGGTAGTGACAATGCCTACCACTGTTGAAACCCCTTCAGACTCAACTGGAACAGTTGCTCATCCCAATGTCCAGAGATCAGCTCAGGAAATGGTTATCCCACTTTTTGCTAGTGAATCCCGCATATTAGAGTCATGGTTTAGTAAGGTTGAAGCTAAAACAGTCGCACGTTTTTCTGAGCCTACTGATGCCGAATATTTGGTAATTGCACGGTCAGCTGTGGACACAACCAAAGGTGATGCACGTTTTGTTGTTGATGAGAAAGCCATTCTTAGCCTGTCTTGGTCTGAATTTAAGGATTTCTTTCGCCGGCGCTTTGTTAACAAAGGAGACCTCGACCCATATAGGTTAGTCAAGAAAATTGCCAATGCCACCATGCAGCCTGGTGAATTGTTGAATGCGTTTACTAGCCATCTTGATCAGTATCTGTACGCCTTAGTGTCTGCTATGATTAGTTCGTCTTGGGTAGATAAAGACAGTACTCTGTCCCCTGAGGCTATGGCCAAAATGATAGCATTTGGAACTTTAATGCATTTTGCCCCAGAGCATACTAAACCGATCATTGAGCAACAAAATTTTGGAGTTAAACATGAAATTGGTGAAGTGTTTGAGGCTATTAACAATGCCGCCGATAAACTAGCTCCCCGAAGTGCTCAACTGTTGCCACCCTCTGATACTGTGAATGTAGTAACAAGCTCTCAGCATCCTTCCACAAACTCTCAAAACTCTTGGTCACAGAACCGTACCCATGGTCGTAACCCCCAGTCAAATTCGCCTCCTCATAAGTTGCCGAGATGCCATAGTCCACAACCATCCACTCCCTCATGTTGGCATTGTGGTAAAAGTAACCACCTCGCAAGGAACTGTTGGTCCGCTCCTAGATCATCACCCCCTAGACAATTATCTCGGTCCCCTCGTCAATCTAATCATTCTAGGCTCCCATATTGCAAGTACCATAAACAAGTTGGTCACCACACTGCGGATTGTAGAGCTAGGCAAAGGACATCCCCACCTCGTAACTTCCAAGGTCAGTCTTGGCGAGGCGCACAGCGTCCAAGACATTATCAGGACTCGCGTAATTACAACTCCCGGCCCAGCTATAATGCAACTCCGAATTATAATACTCAGTCACAGAATGCTGGAGTTCAGAATGTTCACTCCATGTCGTCGGGAAACCCCCAAGGCCATCTGCTAATCAATTCAAGCTAGCCAGTCCTAGTGCCCTCCCTGTGTATTCAGTAGCTACCCAAAATAGATTTGGACACTTGACAAAGGAGGACACTGTCTCTAGCCCAGTTGTCATTTAAGTTTTTCATGCCCGAAACGCTTTGTGTAATAGTGGCTTTAGGCAGTGTATGTACTAGCTTTATCTATAAATCCATCACTCTTTGTAAAAGCTCTTGTATGTATGTACCTTACCTAAATAAACATTTGATTTGATTTGATTTGATTTGATTTGTAGATGTTGACGGAACCACAGTGAATTTGACCCAGACAAGACGCAGATATCCCAGACAACATAAGTCACAAGTAGTAACTTGTCCAGTCTCAAGTGATGGTCCCCTTGTCTCAGCCATTGTAAATGGTAGAGTTTTAAAAGTTTTTCTTGACTCAGGTGCAAAAATTAATATTGACAAGCCCTCAGCTCTTAGAGACATTACAAGTAAGGACCCTACTACAGTAAGGAAGTGCCACATACCTTTTCTAAGTGGTGTTTCAGGAAATAAAGTAAAAGTTCAGGGTGAAATTGACCTCCCACTCAAGTTAGATGATGTCACATTGTCGATAACATGTTTAGTTGTTGACATTATTCATTTTCCCGGAGACATTCTCCTAGGTCTCTACACCATGATTGATGAAAATATTGCATTGTTTCCCCATCGTTGGAACATTAGAATCAAAGACCACGTCATACCCTTGTGTAGCATGTATCGACAGGGTCATGAGTTCAAGCTTCAGTCAGACTACGTTAATTTTGTTGACACCCACCTTGCTAGCGTAGATTTGTCAGATCCTTGTCGTGGTAGCATACCCGAGAAAACGGGCACTCGATTGAAGCATCATAGTTGTGCAGTTGTTAAAGAGAGTGAGTATTGGGACTTTCTGGAAGCGGACGCCCTAACAGATTCTCGTTGTCTCGCTCATATGGCAGCTTCCATCTCTGAAGTCAGTGGTTCCACGGCTACTGACACTGTGCTGCACTATCATTCTCTCGCCAGAATAAGAGTTAAGGTTCAGGGGGTGCCTGAGTTGTCAGATGTGATTGCGGAAAGTGAAATGTGTAAAGTGAATGGTATGTTTGTTGAACCCTCCTGGCACACAGTGCATGATGGTACTGTTACATTGTATATTGCAAACACTAGTAATGCCGACATCTATCTCCAGTCTGGCACCCATGTTGTAGATTTTGCCCATTACTCGTTACTGGTGCGAGTTGTGGATGATGTCTCCATGGATCATACTGTTTGTACACTCACACCAGGAGAACAAGGATCTCAGCCAGAGGTGCAAGCACTACACCTCAGTCCTACTGATTTTCCTGACTTTGTGGCTCAGCTTTTGAAAATTTTGAACAGGAATAGAGCCGTTGTTGCTCTACCAGGAGAAAAGTTAGGTCTCACTCCTCTTATTACACATAAAATTCCCCTTGAACAAGAAACTACGCCTATTTATGTACCAGCTTACTGTCTTCCCCATTCTCAGAGAGCAGAAGCCGATAGACTCATAGAGGAAATGTTACAGAGTGATGTAATTGAATCGAGTAATTCGCCATGGAACGCTCCATTGATTCTTGTACCAAAGCGAGATGGGACTTGGAGACCTGAAATCAATTATCGGAAGCTTAACAGAGTAATGATACCTGATCGTTTCCCACTTCCAGCCCTAAATGATTTGTTGCAAAGTATTGGTCATTTAAAGTATTCTCAACGTTAGATTTGTTGCAGGGATTCTGGCAAATCCCCCTTGATGAGGAAAGTAAACAATTGACAGCCTTTAGTACTCTCAATGGTCATTTCATTTCAAAAGAATGCCATTTGGTTTGCGGAGTAGTCCAATAACCTTTTCACGACTCATGACGAATCTATTTCGTAGATTGATAGGAAGTACTCTTCTAGTTTACCTTGATGATCTCATAATCATGTCGCAAGACATTCAGACTCGTTTCCAGAACCTTGAGAAAGTACTTGCAAAGTTCGCAGAAGCTAATTTAAAAAAAAAACTTGCAAAATGTTCATTTTTAAAGTAGAAGATTAATTTCCTAGGTCATACAGTTACACCTTCAGGTATTACATTGAATGAATAAAAAATTATTGCTGCCCATGTTTTTTCAACGCCTTGTACCGCAGAAGCCGTAAGACAATTCACAGGTCTTGTAGGATTTTATCATTCATTTATTGCTGGATTCTCTATTATAGCCGCTCCACTTTACAAGTTGCAAAGAAAAGATGAACCCTTTGTTTGGGGAGAGGCCCAGGATCAGTCATTCAAAAAACTCAAGGCAGCCTTGATTTCGTCACCTGTCCTTAGGTACCCAGATTTTTCTAAACCTTTTACGTTGGTTACAGACGCTAGTGACATAGGTTTAGGTGCTGCATTACTTCAAACAGAAGGTCACAGAGATCACGCAATAGCTTATGCAAGCCATACATTATCTAAAGAGGAGAAAAATTATAGCGCGACAGAATGAGAAGCCTTGGCAGTTGTCTGGGCACTTAAACATTTCAGGGATACAATTTATAATTACCTAGTTCATGTTCTTACAGATCACCAACCATTAATTCCCTTGTTGAAAAATTTGAATCCAATTGGAAAGTTTGCTAGATATTTGCTCACAATTCAAGAATTCAATCCCACATTTGGATATATTCCAGGAAAGCAAAATGTTGTAGCCGATGCGTTTTCTCGACACGTAACTGCAATTCAGTTAAATTACCCAGCATTAGATGCTACAGTAGTCGAGACGGAACAGAGACAAGACCCCATATGGGCACCTGTCTTTAAATTTTTTACTAAGCAAGACACTCGCCTAGTTCATAAACCGCCAGTACCATTGAAAGAATTAGTGATGTTAGACAATTTAGTGTGATGAGTAGTAAAGCTAGGGACAGCCCCGAGGAAATATGGTCAGTTAGTTGTCCCAGCTGTCTTGGTACCAACTGTGTTAAAAATTATCCATGATGCTCCCGCAAGTGCACATCCAGGAAAGGATCGTACACTCCAATAAGGTCGATTGAAGTATTTTTGGCCAAAAATGACTAAGGAGATTGCTCATTATGTTGGCAGATGTTTAACCTGCTTACAGCACAAGGGACATGTGTCAGGATCTAATCCAATTCAGGTGTACCCAGCAACTAAAGCTCCTTGGGTACGAGTATCGATGGATTTATTGACAAATTTTGCAGAAACAGAGAAAGGGAACAAACATTTGCTTGTAATGGTTGATAATTTTTCACGGGATTGCGAACTAGTTCCTATTCTGAACAAAACAGCAGAAACTATAGCCAATGCATTCCATGACCAAATAATTTATAGATATAGTATGCCTAAAGTAATCCTTTCAGATAATGGTCCAGAATTCAGTAATAGTATTTTAACTAGCTTGTGTGATTTATATAACATTAAAAAATGTAGTATCATGCCTTACTACCCAGCAAGTAATGGATTAGCAGAATGTACTAACAGGAAAGTGTTAGAAGCCTTGAGAGTCACGTTGAATTTTGATAACAATTGGGATGATTTTATACCCTTAATTCAGTGTGTCATAAGTTCTTCAATTAATGTTTCTTCAGGTGACACACCTCACACTATTCTTTATGGTACAGATAAGATCCTCCCTAATGAATTGATTAACGTACCTCCTATTCCCTTATATAATGTAGATGATTTTGTTCAAGTGAAGCGTAGACAAATGCAACTAGTATTTAAGAAAATATGAGAACTGTTGAAAGCTACAGCCGAGTTCACTCTAGCAAGGAATGCACGAGCTAAACCCAGTAAAATAACTATTGGATCTGTAGTAATGGTACTTAACCAACACAGGTCTGGTCCTATGTACAAGTTAACTAAGAAATTTTTGGGTCCATATAAGGTAATCGAGCTTATCAAAGGTAACAAATACAGACTTAAGAATTTGTTAACAGGAGTGTATATAAATGAGCATTTAGACCACATGAAGTTAGCTAAAATGACTGTTGACGAGACTGATGAGGAAGATGACAATGAACTTACCCAGACAGATTCTCCTATTAGGACACCATCTTCTGTGGTTGACAGACCACTTGATGTACAGCAACCCCATACTAGCACCTATAATCTTAGATCTAGACCTCTCGTTTCAACCGTGCATTCACCCCATGTCCATTGGCTAGATGTTAACAAGGTTATCTCTCAAGATGATAGTTTGTCACATGCAGCTTCATCTGTTCTTGACCTTCAGTCAGAGCCAGAGTTGTATAGTGCTCTGGATGAGCTAGGTGTAGATATCCGCAGAATTTATAATTAAGTGCACTCTGCAGTTATTCTGTTTTGTTTTGCAAAATTCATTTGCAGTATTTCTACCACATGTGTCTTATTATTACCATTATATATATAGTATAATGAAGTTTTTTTTCTCAACTTTATTTTGTGTTATAAATTAGATGCCATTGTTAAGTCTACTGCCATTTGTATTTTTTTACAGTGCTTGTCATAAGGAGTTCATTAATGTTCTAGCAACCACACTGAGGCCAGTGATTCCTGACTGCTATCACTCAGATGTTAGTCTTCTTGATCCAGGTCTTGTATATAGCTTGTAAATATATTGTACATTAACAAAAAAATCCTCATTATCTAATCTTAAAATTCCTTTGTGGTTGTTAGGTCAGAACTTTTGTTCTATTAATGTAAATAATTGTCTTTAATTTTGTTTTGTTTCCCAAGCACATGCCATTAACACATGTTAATAATTTTGGTTAGGTAATACCTTGAGTTGTATTGTTCATATCTGATAAGTAGACATACACGTGTTCTTAATACTCTGGTTTAATTAAAGCATTGTTACCATGATTTTTCACCTATTATGATATTTTTTTTTTGGTGCACATACCGAGGTGTTAGTATTAATGCACACCTGATCTTTTTATGTTTATTATGCAAATTTCACATGTAAGCCATTATTGAATGCCACCGAGGTCCTTTCAGTATCATTGTAACTATATAGCTAGCCAGAGCTTGTCGACAAGGGACGTCGACTTGGTAGCTTGTCCGAGCGGTGTTAATACTCAAATTGTATGACGGTTGAAACATAACCAATCACAGGCGAGTAGGCCTGTGACGTCATGCCAGACAGAGTGGCACCAGCCGTGCTCCCTGCAGGCCTCAGTGTTCTCACAGACCCAGACTAGGTTGGACCTTGGCTGGCCAGTTATACACCCTGTTGAATCACTCAATAAAACCACTGAAGTGTCTACTGTGTATAATTACAACCAACATACATCCAAGAAGGCAACGAATACCTGCCCTGGTGTGTCTGGTCATGCCCTGGTGTGTCTGCCCTTGACCTGGTGTGTCTGTCCTTGACCTGGTGTGTCTGGTCATGACCTGGTGTGTTTCATCATGATCTGGTGAGTCTGGTAATGCTCTGGTGTGTCTGGACATGCCCTTGTGTGTCTGGTAATGCTCTGGTATGTTTGGACATACCCTACTGTATCTGGTAATACCCTGGTGTGTCTGGTCCTGCCCCGATGTCTCTGATCATGCCCTGGTGTGCCTAGTCATACCATGGTGTCTCTGGTCATACCATTGTGTGTCTGGTCATGCCCTGATATCTCTGGTCATGCCATGGTGTCTCTAATCATGCCATGGTATGTCTGGCCATGCGCTGGCGTGTCTAGTCATGACCTGGTGTGTTTGGTCATGCCCTGGTGTGTCTGGTAATAATCTGGTGTGTCCTCTCATGCCCTAGTGTGCGTAGACATGCCACGGTGTGTCTGGTCATACCCTGGTGTCTTTGGTCTTGCCCTCGGGTGTTTGATTCTGCCCTCGTGTGTCTGGTCATGACCTGGTGTGTCTGGTCATGCCCTAGAGTGTCTGGTCATGTCTTGGCGTGTCTAGTCACACCCTGGTGTGTGTGGTCATGCCCAGGTGTGTCTGGTCATGCCCTGGTGTGTCTGGTCATGCCCAGTTTTGTCTGTTCATGCCCTAATATCGCTGATCATGCCCTGGTGTGCCTAGTCATACCATGGTGTCTCTGGTCATGCCATTGTGTGTCTGGTCATGCCCTGATATCTCTGGTCATGCCATGGTGTCTCTAATCATGCCATGGTATGTCTGGCCATGCGCTGGCGTGTCTGGTCATGCTTTGGTGTGTCAGGTCATGCCCTGGTGTGTCTGGTCATGCCCTGGTGTGTCTTGACATGATCTCGTGTCGAGTCATGCCCTGGTGTGTCTGGTCTGCCCTTATGTCTCTGGTCATGCCCTGGTGTGTCTGGTCATGCCCTGGTGTGTCTGGTATGCCCGAATGTCTCTGGTCATGCCCTGGTGTGTCTGGTATGCCCGAATGTCTCTGGTCATGCCCTGGTGTGTTTGGTCATGCCCTAAAGTGCTTGCCCATGTCCTGGTGTGTCTGGTCATGCCCTAAAGTGCTTGCTCATGTCCTGGTGTGTCTGGTCATGCTTTAGTGAGTCTGGTCACGACCAGGTGTGTCTGGCCATGCCCAGGTGTAACTGATCATGCCCCGGTGTCTCGTCATGTCAAGGTCTACCTGATCATGCCCTGGTGTGTCTGGTAATGCCCTTGTGTGTCCGGTCATGCCCTTGTGTGTCTAGTCTTTCCCTGGTATGTCTGGTCATGCCCTGGTGTGTCTGGTCATGACCTGGTTTGTCTGGTCATGCCCTAGTGTGTCTGGTCATGCCCTAGTGTGTCTGGTCCTGCCCTGGTAAGTCTGGTCAAGCCCTTATGTGTCTGGTTATGCCCTGGTGTGTCTGGTCATGCTCTGGTGTGTCTGGACATGCTGTGATGACTGTGGTCATGCCTTGATGTTTCTATGCATGCCCTGGTGTGTCTGCGCATGCCCTGGTGTTCCTGGACATGCCCTGGTGTGTCTTGTCATGCCCTGGTGTGTTTGGTCATGCCATAAAGTTCTTGCCCATGTCCTGGTGTGTCTGATCATACCCTGATGTCTTTGATCATGCCCCGGTGTGCCTGGTCATACCCTGGTGTCTCTGTTCATGCCCTGGTGTGTCTGGATATAATCTGGTTTTTCTGGACTGCCCTAATGTCTCCAGTTATGCCCTAGTATGTTTGGTCATGCCCTCATGTTTCTGTTCATGCCCTGGTGTGTCTGGTCAGGCTCGGGTGTGTCTGGACATGTCCTGGAGTCTGGTCATGCCCTGGAGTGTCTGGTCATGCCCTGGTGTGTCTGTTCATGACCGGGTGTTTCGACTCTTGCCCTAGTGTGTCTGGTCATGCCCTGGTGTGTCTGGACATGCCCTGGCGTGTCTAATCATGACCTGGTGTGTCTGGTCATGCCCTGGGTTGTCTGGTCATGACCTGGTTTGCCTGGTCATGCTCAAGTGTGTCAGGTCATGCCCAGGATTTCCTGATCATGCCCCGATGTGTCACTTCATGCTCAGGTGTATCTGAACATTCCTTGGTGTGTATAGTGATGCCCTTGTGTGTCTAATCATGCCCTGGTGTGTCTGGTCGTGCTCTGGTGTGTCTGGTCATGGCCTAGTGTGTCTGGTCAAGCCCTGATGTGTCTGGTCAAGCCCTGGTGTGTCTGGTCAAGCCCTGATGTGTCTGGTCATGTCCTGGTGTGCCTGGGTATGCCCTAGTGTGTATGGTCATGCCCTGGTGTGTTGTGTTTTGTCATACCTTGCTGTATCTGGTAATACCCAGGTGTGTCTGGTCATGCTCTGATGTCATTGATCATGCCCCGGTATGCCTGGTCATGCCCTGGTGTCTCTTGTCATTCCCTGGTGTTTCTGGTCATGTCTTGGAGTGTATGGTCAAGCCCTGGTGTGTCTGGACATGATTTGGTTTGCCTGGTCATGCCTTGGTGTGTCCGGACTGTCCCAATGTCTCTGGTCATGCCCTAGTGTGTCTTCTTATGCCCTCGTGTGTCTGATAATGCCCTGGTGTGTTTGGTCATGCCCTAGTTTGTCTGGTCATGCCCCGGTGTGTCTAGTCATGTCCTGGTGTGTCTGAGCATGCCCAGGTGTGTCTGGCCATGTCCAGGTTTGTCTGATCATGCCCAGGTGTTCCTGATCATGCCCCGGTGTGTCACGTCATACCCAGGTGTACCTGATCATGCCCTGGTGTGTATGGTGATGCCCTTCAACAAATCCACAAGGACAATGACGAGGATTCGAACCTGCGTCTGGGAGCATCTCAGACACTGCCTTAATCGACTGAGCTACGACAGGGTTAAAAGGGTTGAAACCGAAGTTCTACTGAACTTACTTGATCCCGTAGCCTCTCCGAGGCACAAACCAGGTTTTAACACAACCCCCCCCCCCCCCCTTGCACCCGAGCTATGTCAAACCGAGCTGGTTTGTGCCTCGGAGAGGTTACGGGATCCAGTAAGTTCAGTAGAACTTCGGTTTTAACCCTTTTAACCCTGTCGTAGCTCAGTCGATTAAGGCAGTGTCTGGGATGCTCCCAGACGCAGGTTCGAATCCTCGTCACTGATCTTGTGGATTTGTTTATTTGATGCATCGCGTTAGTGTGATCTCTGTGTGTGGTGATGCCCTTGTTTGTCTAGTCATGACCCGGTGTGTCTTGTCATGCTCTGGTGTGTCTGGTCATGCCCTGGTGTACCTGATCATGCCCTGGTGTGTCTGGTCATGCCTTGGTGTGTCTGATCAAGCCCTTATATGTCTGGTCATTTTCTGGTGTGTCTACGCATGCTCTGGTGTCTCTTGTCATGCCCTGGTGGGTCTGGTCATGCCCTGGTGTGTCTGGTCATGTACTGGCGTGTCTGGTCATGCCCTGGTGTACCAGAGAATGCTCTGGTGTGTCTGTTGATGCCCTGGTGTTTCTGGTCATGCCCTAATGTGTCTGGTCAATCCTTTTATGTGTGCCTGGTAATGAGTTGGTGTGTCTCGTCATGCCCTGGTGTGCCTGGGCATGCCCTTGTGTACCTGATCATGCTCTGGTGTGTCTGATCATGCCCTGGTGTGTCCGGTCATGTCCTGATGTGTCTGGTCATGCCCAGGTTGGTCTGGTCATGCTCTGGTATGTCTGGGCATGCCCTGGTATGTCTGGGCATGCCCTGGTGTGTCTGTCGATGACCCGGTGTGTCTGGTCATGCCCTGGTGTGTCTGTTTATAGCCTGATGTGTCTGGCCATGCCCTGGTGTCTGGTCAATGCCCTGGCGTGTCTAGTCATGACCTGGGGTGTTTGGTCATTGTTGGAAATTTCCAACACTAATAAACTACTATTGTATTATAATAATAATTTCTGTGGTGAATGCGAGAGACGGGTTGAGGGAAGGCGGAGACGCCATTGGAAAAGAGGCATCCCTGGCGTGAAGAGTGGCGAGACACGTGGTAGTGACTGGGGAGTTTTTATCGACAAGAATTACGTTGATACCCGGTTAACAGTTAACAATTACTTATCCACGTGTTCTATAGTTCCCGGCCAGTTAATAACGCGTCAACAATTGAAGCCACGACCCGTAATTACACGTACACAGCAGTGGACGCCTGGGACTGGCTGACGCGGTTTCGGCAAACCTCAGTATTTGATACGCTCATGTTAAGTATACTATTCTCGTTTGATGCATCATCCTAGATTGTATATATGTGAGTAGTCTGTCGTTATACAGCAAGGATACCTAATACACAACGTTAGTTGAATTTCAACAATTTCTCCGTTTTCATGAATATTTGAAATAAATCATAGCCTAATCAAATGCTACTTATATTTCTCTGATTTCAGCGTGTATACGAGGAGTCGACAAGCTGTTTCTCATCATTCGTGATATTCACCTCGGGTTCTTTCTTTATTGGGATCCTGTGACCACGAGGACGAATGACGAAATGGCATTACAGAAATCGTCTTACAGCTAAGACATTTTTTTTCGTACAAATTTATCTAATATTATTACTGATTTCTATATAATTCATATAGGATCTTTACATTGAATAAATTATTGCCAGAAATGATGATTTGGTAATTAATGTATTTTGCTCTGACTGTTGCTTAGTAATCCATAATCTTTAATATTCAAAATTTGACTTATCATATCTTTGAATCTATTGTAGTTTAGATTTACTATGTTAATAACTCAACAATGAACTAGTGACGAACCACACTGGTTCCTAGATATATTTGAACTTCTAGAAATACCCCCCCCCCCCAATGTTGATATTTGAGGCTTTGACTTTAATTAATTAATAATACAGTCTATTCATTATTTTCAAGTGATTATTCATTTAATTAGTTTCCATAGACACTGGTTCTCTAGTGTCATTCTAATGATCACTATTATTCGTTTTCCTTCTTTTCTCAAAAGTGGGTGGTCCTTCGATTTATTTAAATACAATAATCAAATAATTGAATATCTGAGTCAAGCCCCAGAAACCCAACATTATGGTCCTTAACGAACCGGATACATACCAATTAATATTACTAATTAGTCATAACTAATCACAGTGTGAAGTAGTCTAGACTAACCACATTTTATTAATTGTGGCTACCGGCAGTGTACCACATAGGTTAGCCTAATTCACACCAATTTATTTGCTTTTTTACCTCGTGTATAAAGCAGCACTCGTGGGACACAGTCAATTGCCCACAACACTCAGACCTATACCTCACACTGAGGTAAGAATCTTCCGGTCACCAGGAGCAACAGCTCATAACTTCTATAATAATTCCACATTAACACCTGCGTTAGAGTGGCCTCACCATCTAACTATTATTTATTTAGGTGGTAATGACATCCATCCTACTCGACACCCAGCTGAGGAAATTAATCACCTTAAAATAATAATTTCCTCATTTAAACTTGTTAGCAGTTCAGTAGTGTTCACATTGGTGGAACCTCGCCAACTGAGCAATAATAATCGTTGGGGAGTGAGACCGGAATATTACCGAAGAGCTGCCAAATATATAAACTTTAGGCTGAGGAAGAGAGTACGATTGGATGCCACTTACATTCAATTTACAGCCAGACCATACAGGCAAAACCTGGCAAGAGATGGTGTACACCTGTCAGGTGAGTCTAGGTCACATGTAGTTGACAAATTGATCAACACAATCAACCACCATAAAAGGCTGTGGCTGGCAAGCCAAATTAATTGTACATAATTGTATTTTCACCTGTGTGTGCAAGTGCACCTTTATATAAACTATAAAATCCAACAAACCCGAAAACACAGCACAACTATATATTCACTTTATTGCATCACAAATTAATCTATGCCAACCTTTATTAGGTAGGAATTTAGGCTTTGATTGTGCTGAATTTGGCACAAATGCAGACTAAATAAATTCGTAGTTTCTTAGGTAGAAATTCTTACAACTAGTCTTGAACTAGTTAGTAGTGCATACATTATACATTCTAGTGCTGACCCTATCAAGGGTGGGATCAAACTTGATGGTAACTCTGATTAGAGTATATCCATATTAATTATTTGTGTACTCATTATTTGTGTGTATGCGTTTTGAGTGCTGCTGAATGATCACCATTACATCTAATGGTGGTAAAGATGAGCTAGCCGGAAGAAAGTTAATGGTGAAGTTCAAGCACTGCTCAAAATCCTTAGCTACTTATTGTTAGGTAGGTACATTTAACCTCGAGTGAGGTAGAGTGTAATTTAGCCAGATTAATTTAGGCTATACTCAATTTTACTTGTCAATTAATGAGCAAGTACCCAAGCTTCATTAGCAATACTTATTCAAGTCCTATGAAATTTGGACTTAAAGCCACCATGTCTACTCCTGAACAATTAAGGAGAACCTATATTGGCCTCAAAGGTCAATTAATTAGACTAATTAATGAGTCTGATACCTTGTCTAAAGCAACTCCCATTGATTACTATCGACTAGAAACATCAGTGAGAGTGGCTGATCTAAAATTTGATCAAGTTAGATCTACAAGCCAGTCTTATCTCAACCTACTGAATGCCACTGAAACTGATCCTGAGGAAATAGATCAAATTATAGCAGATATTTCTCAGTATAAAGATGAGACTCAAGATAAGCTTGATGTACTATCCAATATAGTAACACAATCTAAATCTAATTCAAATAATGCTATGTCTCAATCCAGTAATCAATTACCTGAGGTTCGTCTACCTACTTTAGACTTACCTACATTTGCAGGGCTGGATCAAGAAAATTGGAACACATTTTGGACTTCATTTGAAGTTCATATACATAAGAAATCTTCTCTTGACAGGATTTCTAAATTCTCATACCTGATTAGTCTTCTCAAAGGGGAGGCTAAAAAGGTCATAAGGCCTAGCTCTCACTGAGAGTAATTATGAGGAAGCTATAAAACTGCTAAAGTTGAACTATTGCAACAAGAAGTTGAGTATAGCTAACCTTTATTACCAGTTGCTGGATCTGAATGCACCAAGCAACAGACCAGACTCACTTCAAAGCTTCAGGCTAGAAGTAGAGTCTCTAGTGAAGGCCTTAGGTACTAAAGTTTATGTACCAGCCTCAGAATGGTCAATCAAGTTACTTTTGCAGAGGAAATTGCCTCGAAATATCTTAGCAGAAATCTGCTCACACTCTAAAACAGAGTTTCCCACTCTTGAGCAAATATTCGAGGGATTGAGAATAACGGTTAACAGGTTGAAGACTCATGATAAGATTAAACCTGAGTCTAAACCACCTAACATTGACAACTCAGTCAAACCCAAATCGACTTTGAATAAGTCCAATAAATTCAAACCTAAGACTACTCCATCCACTGGAAAAAGGAGTGGTAGTGTAGGTATTTATTCTGTATCTCCCTCTGACGTTACAACTGATATGTCTACTAAAAGGACAAATTCAGCCAGAGAGAGAAAGTGTCTGTTCTGTGAACAAGAACATGTCACCTACAAATGCACTGTTTATCCTAACTTTAATACCAGGATTAAACGGCTACAAGAGTTACACAGATGCACCAAGTGCATGGGTTCTCATGATCCCAGTAAATGTGTAGTGCAGCTACGGTTATGCAGTAGATGCCACAAAGATGTACATCATTATGCCTTATGTAGAAAAACTTCTACACAATCTATGACACCTGGGGAGAATTCTATGAATTCTACCACAGTACAATATTGCAAGGTACATCAAGAAATAAATGTACTTGCTACTGAGTCAGGCAATAATACTACTCTGCCTACAGCTCAACTCAAACTAATTGACAGGAAGTCTAGAGTTAACACTAGAGGTCTCTTTGATCAAGGATCACAGAAAACCTTCATCACACAACAATTAGTCAAGCAGTTAAAATTAAAACCTGCCAAAAGTGTGAGACTGAATATTTCTGGGTTTTTGACTAATAGTGGACCTCGTGAATACCAAGTAGTCAAGGTGTTACTAAGACTTGGATCTTCCACTAGTCCAATACAAGCGGTAGTAGTAGATAAACTTCCTTCAGACCTGCAGGTCACAGGACTTGCTCGCACTGCGAGATATCTTAAACGAAACCGCATGAGGCTAGCAGACTAAAAAATAAATTCTGACTGCCTCACTGATGTTGGTATAATTATAGGCACTGACCATTATTATAAATTTATAACGGGATGCACCAGACAACACGGAATGAATTTGTTATCATCTGCTGGAGGCAAGTTGCTTACTGGACCGATGCTTTTCCAACAAAACCCAGCGTCAACCAACCAACAATCTAACAATACAATAGTGGCGTGACTAGGCTTGGAACAGTCACCCCCTACATTTCAGAGAAATATCTGAGAATAATGAGTCTGATCCACCTGTACATCGTCTGTGGGATTTAGACACTTTAGATATTGTCCCTGAACAACCAAGCCCTGATGATATGTGGACTTACCAGCAATATCTGGATACAGTTGTCTATAAGGACAAACAATACTGGGCAAGACTGCCCTGGAAGTTAAATTATCCACAACTTCCAGTTAATTATTTCATGGCAGCCTCTCAATTACAGTCTCAATTAATACGACTGAAGAAACAGCCAGACAAATTGAACATGTATCATCAATTAATTCAACAACAACTCAATAGTAAATTTATCGAAGTTGTTGATAATGATGACCGAAAAATAGGTCACTATTTACCCCATCACGCTGTGGTGAAAGATTCATTGACAACGCCAATACGTATTGTTTTCAACTGTAGTGCCAAGTGAAGCCAAACAGCGTGTCCTTGAATGAATGTCTCCAAACGGGACCTTGCCTAACACAAAGGCTACATGATGTACTATTACGATTCCGCACTGGTATTTTTGCTTATACTGCTGATATCAGTAAAGCTTTCCTTAGAGTAGGCTTGCAAGAAAAGGATCTTAACTACACCAAATTTCTCTGGATTAAGGACCCACTGGATCTTAACAGTGACGTCATAACCTACCGGTTTGCCTCTGTGCTATTCGGAGCGACTTCCCCCCCATTTCTACTTCAAGCCACATTAGATACACATTTGAGGAAGTCAAATAGCCCTTATAAAACAGAGATCAGTGACAACTTGTAAGTCGATAATTTCCAGGGAACTACAAATGTCAAATCCATATTGGTAGAAATTTACCATGAGGCTTACCGTGAGTTATCAGGAGCCAATATGTCACTACAATCATGGGCCTCAAACAATAAATCATTAAACCAGATAATTGAGAAAATTTTTTAGGGTTATCAGGTACCTAATCAATTAAAGGTTCTGGGAGTGGAATGGAACACAAGTACTGACGAGATGAATGTCAAGTCAGTACAAACCGATAATTCATCCCTTACCATGAGAAAATTACTCTTGTATGTCAGTCAATCATTTGACCCTTTAGGCTTACTTAGTCCTATATTAATAAGGGGCAAACTCCTCATGCAGGAATGCTGGCAGAAACATATGGGATGGGATGATCCGTTGCCAATTGAGTTGCAAGATAAATGGCAGATACTCACAACGGATTTCATCAATTAGGTGTTTTGAAATTTCCTCGTAATGCTTCAGGACAAAACTTACCCACAAATTTGCACGTTTTTTGTGATGCCTCTGGCAAAGCGTATGGCGCTGCAGCCTACTTAGTCAATAGTGCACAATCCATTTTACTCACATCTAAAACAAGAGTTGCTCCAATCAAGAAGAGATCTTTACCTCAAATGGAGTTAACTGCATTGCTGGTGGGGGTAAGATTGGCTCATTGCCTGACCAAGACACTCAATAATATCCACTTTGGTGAAATCGTAGTGTGGTCAGACAATGAGGCAGTCTTACAATGGGTAAGAAATATTAACAACAAAACTCCCTACGTTAGTAATCGCGTTAGGGAAATTCATGAATTATCTGCTGGATATAAATTTAGACATGTCCCCACTAAGGACAATCCTGCAGATTACTTATCATGAAGGTTAACATTAAAACAACTAATCAAGTCTTCGATGTGGTTCAATGGACCTTCATGGCTTCTTAGTGGTCAGTGGCCCAAACAGAAGCCACAAGTCATAGTGACCAGTATCACTACTCCCATGAAAGAACCAGAATCTCAGCTATTAATCCTCACAATTATGCTAACTTGAGTAAGTTATTAAGAGTGACAGCACATGTGTTTGACTTTCTTGCTAAGATAGGAATCAGACATAAGTTTCCCAATCATATCCTCTACTGGATCAAACGTGCACAACAAGAGACATATGGAAGTGAATATGAAAATCTTCCAGATAAATTAACCAAGTCTTTAGGTGTCTGGTATGATACCAACACTCATAATATACTAAGGTGTGGAGGACGTTTGCTTCATGCAAAAATTTATTTGGATACAAAGAATCCGATCCTTCTACCACGTCACCTATTACAAAACTTCTAGTTTTACATCACCATCAATATGGTACTTTGCATGGCGGAGTGTTAGACACTCTCACCGACCTCAGACAGAAATATTGGCTTCCTCAAGGTCGTCAAACTGTCAAATCAATCATTAAGTTCTGTGTAATCTGCAAAAGATACGACGCTCGAGTGTGTCCTTACCCAGGACCTCCACCACTCCCTAAGGAGAGAGTAGTTCATCTTCGTCCTTTTGAGACCACTGGTGTCGATTACACAGGAGCCTTGCTTCTCACTGGCAATCCAGATAAGATACCAGTGAAAGCTTATATTTGCCTCTTCACGTGTGCTACCACACAAGGCGTACATCTAGAAGTGACCTCTGACATGAGTGCCGAAGCCTTCATCCAAGCTTTTCGTAGATTTGTAGCACACAGATCCTGTCCCAAACTAATGATATCTGATAATGGTTCAAATTTTGTGGCAGGAGAAGCCTGCCTACGAGAGATATGGAATCATCCAGAAGTGCAGTCTGTCCTGCAGAGACGACAATGCCACTGGAAATTTATTGCTCCCAGAGCCCCCTGGTAAGGTGGGTTCTACGAACGTATGATAGGGACTGTCAAGAAATGTTTAAGGAAGACCTTGCATCGACAGAAAATTAGTTACTCCGAACTCCAAACCCTCGTCGTGGAAATTGAGGCGCGAGTCAACAATCGCCCATTAACTTACCTATCAGATGATTTCTCACAGAGAGAGCCTCTGAGTCCCTCACATTTAATACATGGAGGCCTGCTGAGCCCTCTGATACCTTTGGCAGAAGAGGACCCCGTCGACCCTTCCCATGTAACCAGGAGTGACTTAGTAGAAAGTTACCAACATCTCTCGAGAGTAATTAAAAGGTGGAATGAGGAGTGGACTCGAGAGTACCTCACAGCTCTACGAGAGTACCATTATGGAGCTTCGAGCCCCTATAATAAAGTTCAACTCAAACCAGGAGACCTAGTATTGGTTGACAGTGATGGACCAAGGTCAGAATGGCCTATAGGCAAAATTGTTGCTATCCACCCAGATCACCAAGGCATCCTGAGAGTAGTACGGGTTTTGTGCCGAGGCACTACTACCCTAAAAACATTAGAGAAGTTGGTACCTCTCAAATTAGCAGAACGAGAGTGTTTACCAGAACCAGTTTCACCAACAGTTTCCGAGGACAACAATTCTGATCCACTGAGCACCCGCCCAACTAGAGCAACTGCTCAACAATGCAAACGGAAACTACAAACCTATTATAGCTCTGACTAAGAGCAAATAAATTCCCATCCAATTTAAGTAGTCATGATGATGCTGTGTTGTGATGTAAAGTAACAAATCAGTTACAAGTCACAATGACCCAAGACATTTACCTCACAGTGGATTCTCAGTTACTTTAAATTGTATGATTTAATCCTTAATTTGTTTGTGTAGGCTATCAACTATAACATTATTTCATCTAGAGCATCTATGAGTTCACAAAACTTTAAGACTTAGTAACATAACCGTTACACGTCATCACGACACCAGTCACAGAGTACATTGTAGGCTTTAGTAGTCATTAACTTTAGATGATTCACAATTCCATGTTTTCATTTAACATGAGTTCCTTTACAAGATTTAAATTCTTGTATGTCCTTGACAATTACGGGACATCCATTATGTGTGTACTAACGTACTAACATACTAACATTAATACTAACTCCGGGATAAGTACGTCAGTACTCAACGTTGCACTGCGACCCGAGTTTTCTCCCCCCGGAGTTATGTTGGAAATTTCCAACACTAATAAACTACTATTGTATTATAATAAATCATCATCATTATATACTACAACCCGTTCTCGCAAATTCGTATAGTCAATATTGACTTATTAAATATGTGCATAGGTGATATACTAAACATAACAGATACCCTTAAAAAGATTCATAGAAAACACCGACCTTACCTAACCTTGTTAGTATGTTAAGATAAGCATCGTATTGCTTTGTAATTACAATTATTACTTAACCTATACCTATAATAGGTTAAGTAACAATTGTAATTACGAAGCTATAAGATGCTAATCTTAACATACTAACAAGGTTAGGTAAGGTCGGTGTTTTCTATGAATCTTTTTAAGGGTATCTAATATGTTTAGTATGTCACCTATGCACGTATTTAATAAGTCAATATTGACTATACGAATTTGCGAGGACGGCTTGTATACTAACTACAGTAGCTATTAATCTCACTAACGGTAGTATCAACATAAATTAAACCATTTCATCAGCATATTAGTGCTAGAATTCTCATGAAATCGAGTAGCAACAATGCGTCAGATAATGTCTAGTTTGACACGTTTATTACCAATGTGTTGGAGAATTAAATGTGGTTCTCTAAAATTATCAGTATTCCGTGTAATAATTACCTACGGATTATTTAACTCCCAATAATCCAAAACCGAGAGTTATTAAATGAAATTATTATCAAGTAGCAGTTTTATCTGTTAAGTGCGAATGCCATGGAGAGAATAAAATCTTCTCCATTTCTTGTTTAACACCATTAAACGAGAATATGATAATATTTAAGTCCCTATAATTGCAACCCAGTTCTCATTAACGCATTACATCCATAATTGCGCGGAAAAGAATTATTCGTGATTAATAATTTCTGTGGTGAATGCGAGAGACGGGTTGAGGGAAGGCGGAGACGCCATTGGAAAAGAGGCATCCCTGGTGTGAAGAGTGGCGAGACACGTGGTAGTGACTGGGGAGTTTTTATCAACAGGAATTACGTTGATACCTGGTTAACAGTTAACAATTACTTATCCACGTGTTCTATAGTGCCCGGCCAGTTAATAATGCGTCAACAATTGAAGCCACGACCCGTAATTTCACGTACACAGCAGTGGACGGCAGGGACTGACTGACGCGGTTTCGGCAGACCTCAGTATTGGATACGCTCATGTTAAGTATACCATTCTTGTTTAATGCATCATCCTAGATTGTATATTTGTGAGTAGTCTGTCGTTATACAGCAAGGATACCTAATACACAACGTTAGTTGAATTTCAACAATTTCTCCGTTTTCATGAATATTTGAAATAAATCGTAGCCTAATCAAATGCTACTTGAATTTGTCTGATTTCAGCGTGTATACGAGGAGTCGACAAGTTGTTTCTCATCATTCGTGATATTCACCTCGGGTTCTTTCTTCATTGGGATCCTGTGACCACGAGGACGAATGATGAAATGGCCTTAGAGAAATCGTCTTACAGCTAAGACATTTTTTTTCGTACAAATTTATCTAATATTATTACTGATTTCTATATAATTCATATAGGATCTTTACATTGAATAAATTATTGCCAGAAATGATGATTTGGTAATTAATGTGTTTTGCTCTGACTGTTGCTCAGTAATTCATAATCTTTAATATTCATAATTTGAGTTATCATATCTTTGAATCTATTGTAGTTTAGATTTACTATGTTATTAACTCAACAATGAACTAGTGACGAACCACACTGGTTCCTAGATATATTTGAACTTCTAGAAATACCCGCCCCAATGTTGATATTTGAGGCTTTGACTTTAATTAATTAATAATACAGTATATTCATTATTTTCAAGTGATTATTCATTTAATTAGTTTCCATAGACACTGGTTTGTCATTCTAATGATCACTATTATTCGTTTTCCTTCTTTTCTCAAAAGTGGGTGGTCCTTCGATTTATTTAAATACAATAATCAAATAATTGAATATCTGTGTCAGGCCCCAGAAACCCAACCTGATGTGTCTGGTCATGTTCTGGTGAGTCAGGTCATGCCCTGGTGTCCCTGGTCATGCTTTAGTGTGTATGGTCATGCCCTGGTGTGTCTGGACACGCCCTGATGTCTCTAGTCATGCCCTGGTGTGTCTGGGCATGCCCTGGAGTGTCTGGTCAAGCCCTGGTTTGTCTGGATATGATCTGGTGTGTCTGGACTGCCCCAATGTCTCCGTTCATGCCCTAGTATGTTTGGCCATGCCCTCGTTTGTCTGATCATGCCCTGGTGTTTTTGGGCTTGCCCTGGTGTGTCATGGTCATACACTAAAGTTTTTGGCCATTTTCAGGTGTGTCTGATCACTTCCTAGTGTGTCTGGGCATGCCCTAGTGAGTCTGGTCATGCCCTAATTTGTCTGGTCATGCCCCAGTGTGTCTGGCCATGCCCTATTGTGTCTGGTCTTGCCCTTGTGTGTCTGGTCATGCCCAAGTGTGTCAGGTCTTGCCCAAGTGTTTCTGATCTTGCCCCGATGTGTCAATTCATGCCCAGGTGTACCTGATCATGCCTTGGTGTGTATGGTGATGCCCGTGTGTGTGTAATCATGCCCTGGTGTGTCTGGTCATGCTCTGCTGTGTCTGGTCATGCCCTGGTATACCTGATCATGCTCTGGTGTGTCTGATCCTGCCTTGGTGTGACCGGTAATGCCGTGGTGTGTCTGGTCATGACCTGGTGTGCCTGGTCATGCCCTGGTGTGTCTGGTTATGCTTTGGTCTGTCTGGCCATGACCTGGTGTACCGGACCATGCCCTGTTGTCTCTGGTCATGCCCTGGTGTGTCTGGTCATAATCTGGAGTATATGGTCATGCCGTGGTGTGTTTGTTCATGACCTGATGTGTCTGGGCATGCTCTGGTGTGTCTGGATATGCCCTGGTGTGTTTGGTCATGCCCTGGTGTGTTTTGTCATACCCTGCTGTATATGTTAATACCCTGGTGTGTCTGGTCATGCCCAGGTGGGTGTGGGCATGATCTGGTGTGTCTGGTCATGGCCTGGTGTGTTTGTTCATGCCCTGGTGTGTCTGGTCATGGCCTGGTGTGGCTGGTCATGCCCTGCTGTCTGGTCATGGCCTGGTGTGGCTGGTCATGCCCTGGTGTGTCTGGTCATGGCCTGGTGTGTTTGTTCATGCCCTGGTGTGTCTGGTCATGGCCTAGTGTATCTGGTCATGCCCTCGTATACTGGAGCATGCTTTGTTGTGTCTGTTCATGCCCTGGTGTGTCTGTCTATGCCCTGGTGTGTCTGGACATGCCCTGGTGTATCTGGACATGCCCTGGTGTGTCTAGGTATGACCTAGTGTGTCTGGTCATGCCCTGGTGTGTCTAGTCATGACCTATTGTGTTTGTTCATGACCTGATGTGTCTGGTCATGCCCTAGTATGTCTGGTCATGCCCTGATTGCTTTGATCATTCCCCGGTTTGCCTGGTCATACTCTGGTGTCCCTGGTCATGCTCTGGTGTGTTTTGTCATACCCTGCTGTATCTGGTAATACCCTGGTGTGTCTGATCATGCCCTGATGTCTTTGATCATGCCCCGGTGTGCCTGATCATACCCTGGTGTCTCTGGTCATGCCCTGGTGTGTCTGGTCACGCTCTGGTGTGCCTGGTCATGTCCTAGTGTGTGTGATCATGCCCTGGTGTGTCTGGTCACGCCCAGATTTCCCTAGTCATGCACTGGTGTGTCTGGTCATGCCCTGGAGTGTCTGCTCAGGCCCTGGTGTGTCTGGATATAATCTGGTGTGTGTGGTCATGTTTTGGTGTGTCTGGTCATGCCCTGGTGTGTCTGGACATGCCCTGGTGTGTCTGGACTGCCCTAATGTCTCTAGTTATGCCCTAGTATGAGGGGCCTCGTAGCCTGGTGGATAGCGCGCAGGACTCGTAATTCTGTGGCGCGGGTTCGATTCCCGCACGAGGCAGAAACAAATGGGCAAAGTTTCTTTCACCCTGAATGCCCCTGTTACCTAGCAGTAAATAGGTACCTGGGTGTTAGTGAGCTGTCACGGGCTGCTTCCTAGGGGTGGAGGCCTGGTCAAGGACCGGGCCGCGGGGACACTAAAGCCCCGAAATCAACTCAAGATAACCTCAAGATAGTATGTCTGGTCATGCCCTCATGTGTCTGTTCATGTCCTGGTGTGTTTGGGCATTCCCTGGGGAGTCTGGTCAAGCTCTGGTGTGTCTGGACATGTCCTGGAGTCTGGTCATGCCCTGGAGTGTCTGGTCATGTCCTGGTGTGTCTGTTCATGACGCGGTGTTTAAGCTCATGCCTTAGTGTGTCTATACATGCCCTATTGTGTCTGGTCATGCCCTGGTGTGCCTGGTAATGCCCTAGGGTGTCTGATCACGCCCTGGTGTCACTGGTCACGCCCTGGTGTGCCTGGTAATGCCCTAGTGTGTCTGATCACGCCCTGGTGTCACTGGTCAATCCCTTATGTGTGACTGGTCGTGACCTGGTGTGTCTGCTCATGCCTTGGTGTGCTTGGACATGCTTTGGTGTGTCTGTTCATGACTTGATGTGTTTGGTCATGACCCTTTGTATGTGGTCATGCCCTGGTGTGTCTGGACATGCTCTGGCGTGTCTAATCATGACATGGTGTGTCTGGCCATGCCCTGGTGTGTTTTGTCATACCCTGCTTTATGTGGTAATACCCTGGTGTCTCTGGATACGCCCTGACGTCTCGTCACGCCCTGATGTGCCTGGTCATGCCCTAGTGTGTCTGGTTACGCCCTGATGTCTCTTGTCATGCCCTGGTGTGTCTGGTCATGCCCTGGAATGTCTGGTCAAGCCCTGGTGTGTCTGGACATGTTCTGGTGAGTCTAGTCATGCCTTGGCGTGTCTGGACTGCCCTAATGTCTCCCGTCAAGCCCTAGTGTGTTTGGCCATGTCTTCGTGTGTCTGCTCATGCTGTGGTGTGTTTGGGCATGCCCTGGTGTGTCTGGTCATACTCTAAAGTTTTTGCCAATTTTCTGGTGTGTGTGATCACTCCCTAGTGTGTCTGGGCATGCCCAAGTGAGTCTGGTCATGCCCTAGTTTGTCTGGTCATGCCCCGGTGTGTCTGGCCATGCCTTGTTGTGTCTGGTCTTGCCCTGGTGTGTCTGGTCATGCCTAAGTGTGTCAGGTCATGCCCAAGTGTTCCTACTCATGCCCCGATGTGTCAATTCATGCCCAGGTGTACCTGATCATGCCTTGGTGTGTATGGTGATGCCCGTGTGTGTGTAATCATGCCCAGGTGTGTCTGGACATGCTCTGCTGTGTCTGGTCATGCCTTGGTATACCTGATCATTGCTCTGGTGTGTCTGGTCAATCCCGTATATGTCCGGTCATGCCCTAGTGTGTCTGGTCAATCCCTTATATGCCAGGTAATGCCGTGATGTGTCTGATCATGACCTGGTGTGTCTGGCCATAACATGATGTGCCTGGTTATGCCCTGGTGTGTCTGGTTATGCTCTGGTCTATCTGGCCATACCCTGGTGTACCGGAGCATGCCTTGTTGTCTCTGGTCATGCCTTGGTGTGTCTGTCCATGACCCGGTGTGTCTGGTCATAACCTGGAGTGTCTGGTCATGCTCTGGTGTGTCTGATCATGCCTTGGTGTGTTTTGACATACCCTGCTGTTTCTGGTAACACCCTGGTGTGTCTGGTCATAGCCTGATGTCCTTGATCATGCCCCGGAGTGCCTGGTCGTACCCCGGTGTCTCTGGCCAATCCCTTATGTGTTACTGGTTATGACCTGGTGTGTCTGGTCATGCCCTGGTGTGTCTGGTCATGCCCTGGTGTATCTGGTCGTGCTCTGGTGTGCCTAGATATGATCTGGTGTGTTTGGTCAGGACCTGATGTGTCTGGTCATGCTCTGGTGTGCCTGGCCATGCTCTGGTGTGTCTGGGTATGCCCTAGTGTGTATGGTCATGCACTGGTGTGTCTGGTCACGCTCAGATGTCTCTAGTAATGCCCTGATGTGTCTGGACATGCCCAGGATTGTATGGTCAAGCCCTGGTGTGTCTGGACATGCCCAGGATTGTATGGTCAAGCCCTGGTGTGTCTGGACATGATTTGGTTTGTCTGGTCATGCCTTGGTGTGTCTGGACCGCCCTAATGTCTCTGGTGATGCCCTAGTGTGTCTTGTCACGCCATCGTGTGTCTGATCATACCCTGGTGTGTTTGGGCATGCCCTAGTGTGTCTGGTCATGCCCTGATGTGTCTAGTCATGCCCAGGTGTGTCTGGCTATGTGCAGGTGTGTGTGGTCATGCTCAGGTGTTCAGGATCATGCCCCGGTGTCACGTCATGCCCAGGTGTACCTGATCATGCCTTGGTGTGAATGGTGATGCCCTTGTGTGTCTAGTCATGACCTGGTGTGTCTTGTCATGCCCTGGTGTACCGGAGAATGCCCTGGTGTGTCTGTTCATGCCCTGGAGTGTCTGGTCGTGCCCTGATGTGTCTGGTCAATCCCTTATGTGTGCCTGGTCATGACCTGGTGTATCTGGACATGCTCAGGGGTGTCTAGCCATACCCTGGTGTGTTTTGTCATACCCTGCTGTATGTGGTAATACCCTGGTGTGTCTGGTCATGCCCTGATGTCCTTGATCATGCCCTGGTGTGCCTGGTCATGCCCTGGTGTGTCTGGTCATGCCCTGGTGTGTCTGGTCATGCCCTGGTGTGTCTGGTCATGCCCTGGTGTGTTTTGACATACCCTGCTGAATCTGGTAATACCCTGGTGTGTCTGGTCATACACCGATGTCTTTGATCATACCCCGGTGTGCCTGGTCATACCCTGGTGTGTCTGGTCATGCCCTGTTGTGTCTGATCATGCCCTGGTGTGTCTGGTCATGACTTGGTTTGTCTGGTCATTACCTAGTGTGTCTGGTCAAGCCCTGATGTGTCTGATCATGCCCTGGTGTGCCTGTGTATGCCCTAGTGTGTATGATCATGCCTTGGTGTGTTTTGTCATAATCTGCTGTATCTGGTAATACCCTGGTGTGTCTGTTCATGCCCTGATGTCGTTGATCATGCCCCGGTATGCCTGGTCATACCCTGGTGTCTCTTGTCATTCCCTGGTGTGTCTGGACATGATTTGGTTTGTCGGGTCATGCCTTGGTGTGTCTGGACTGTCCTAATGTCTCTGGTCATGCCCTAGTGTGTCTTGTCATGCCCTCGTGTGTCTGATAATGCCCTGGTGTGTTTGGGCATGCCCTGGGGTGTCTGTTTATGCCCTAAAGTGTTTGGCCATGTTCTGGTGTGTCTGGTCACGCCCTAGTGTGTCTGGTCATGCCTTAGTGAATCTGGTCATGCCCTAGTTTGTCTGGTCATGCCCTGGTGTGTCTAGTCATGCCCTGGTGTGTCTAGTCATGCCCTGGTATGTCTAGTCATGCCCTGGTGTGTCTGATCATGCCCTGGTGTGCCTGGCCGTACCCTGGTGTCTCTGGTCATGCCCTGGTGTGTCTGGGCATGCCCTGGGTTGTCTGGTCATGACCTGGTGTGTCTGGTCATGACCTGGTGTGTCAGGTCCTGCACTGGTGTCTCTGGTCTCGCCCTGGTGTGCCTGGTCATGCCCTAGTGTGTATGGTCATGCCCTGGTGTATCTGGTCACGCCCTAATGTCTCTATTCATGCCCTGGTGTGTCTGGTCACGCCCTGATGTCTCTATTCATGCCCTGGTGTGTCTCTTTATGCCGTGGTGTGTCTGGACTGCCCTAATGTCTCCGGTCATGCCCTAGTGTGTTTCACCATGCCCTCGTGTGTCTGATCATGCCCTCGTGTGTTTGGGCATGCCCTATTGTGTCTGGTCTTCCTTGGTGTGTCTGGTCAAGCCCATATATTTCTGGTCATGTCCTGGTGTGTCTACGCATGCTCTGGTGTCTCTTGTCATGCCCAGGTGGGTCTGGTTATGCCCTGGTGTGTCTGGTCATTGCCTGGTGTGTTTGGTCATGTACTGGTGTGTCTGGTCATGCACTGGTGTGCCTGGTTATGCCCTGGTGTGTCTGGCCATGCTCTGGAGTGTTTTGTCATGCCCTGGTGTATCTGGAGAATGCCCTGGTGGGTCTGGTCATGCCCTGGTGTGCCTGGACATTCCCTGGTGTGTCTGGTCATGCCCTAGTGTGTATGGTCATGCCCTGGTGTGTCTGGACATGCCCTGGGGTGTCTGGACTGCCCTAATGCCTCTGGAAATGCCCTAGTGTGTCTTGTCATGCCCTGGTGTGTTTGGGCGTGCCCTGGGGTGACTGGTCATGCCCTAAAGTGTTTGGTCATGTTCTGGTGTGTCTGGTCACTCCCTAGTGTGTCTTGTCATGCCTTAGTGAGTCTGTTCATGCCCTAGTTTCTCTGGTCATGCCCTGGTGTGTCTAGTCATGCCCAGGTGTGTCTTGCCATGTCCTGGTGTGTCTGGTCATGCCCAGATGTTCCTAATCATGCCCTGGTGTGTCACGTCATGCCCAGATGCACCTGATCATGCCCTGGTGTGTATGGTGATGCCCCTGTGTGTCTAGTCATGACCTGGTGTGACTTGTCATGCTCCGGTGTACCTGAGCATGCTCTGGTGTGTTTGATCATGTCCTGGTGTGTTTACCTATTCTCTGGTGTCTCGTGTCATGCCCAGGTGGGTCTGGTCATGCCCAGGTGGGTCTGTACATGCCCTGTTGTGTCTGGACATGCCCTGGTGTGCCTGGTCATGCCCTGGTGTGTCTGGTTATTCTCTAGTGTGTCTGGGCATGCCCTGGTGCACAGGAACATGCCTTGGTGTGTCTGGGCATGCCCTGGTGTGTCTGTCGATAACCCGGTGTGTCTAGTCATAGCCTGAAGAGTCTGGCCATGCCCTGGTGTGTTTGGTCATGCCCTGGTGTGTCTGGTCATACTCTAAACTTTTTGGCCATTTTCTGGTGTGTCTGATCACTCCTTAGTGTGTCTGGTCATGCCGTAGTGAGTCTGGTCATGCCCTAATTTGTCTGGGAATGTCCCGGTGTATCTGGCCATGCCCTATTGTGTCTGGTCTTGCCCTTGTGTGTCTGGTCATGCCCAAGTGTGTCAGGTCATAGCCCAAGTGTTTCTGATCATGCCCCGATGTGTCAATTCATGCCCAGGTGTACCTGATCATGCCTTGGTGTGTATGGTGATGCCCTTGTGTGTGTGATCATGCCTTAGTGTGTCTGGTCATGCTCTGGTATACCTGATCATGCTCTGGTGTGGCTGATCATGCCCTGGTGTGTCCAGTCATGCCCTAGTGTGTCTGGTCAATCCCTTATATGTCAGATCATGCCCTGGTGTGTCTGGCCATGACATAGTGTGCCTGGTCATGCCCTGGTGTGTTTGGTCATGCCCTGGAGTGTTTTATCATACCCTGCTGTATCTGTTAATACCCTGGTGTGTCTGGTCATGCCCTGATGTCTTTGATCATGCCCCGGTGTGCCTGGTCGTACCCTGGTGTCTCTGGTCATGCCCTGGTGTGTCTGGTCAATCCCTTATGTGTTACTGGTTATGACCTTGTGTGTCTGGTCATGCCCTGGTGTGTCTGGTGAAGCCCTTATATGTCTAGTCATGTCCTGGTGTGTCTGGCCATGACCTGGTGTGTATGGCCATGACCTGGTCTGCCTGGTCATGCCCTGGTGTGTCTGGTTATGCTCTGGTGTGTCTGGGCATGCCCTGGTGTACAAGAGCATGCCTTAGTGTGTATGGTCATGCCCTGGTGTGTCTGGTCACGCTCAGATGTCTCTAGGTATGCCCTGGTGTGTCAGGACATGCCCTGGAGTGTATGGTCAAGCCCTGGTGTGTCTGGACATGATTTGGTTTGTCTGGTCATTCTTAGGTGTTTCTGGACTGCCCTAATATCTCTGGTCATGCCCTAGTGTATCTTGTCATGCCCTCGTTTGTCTGAACATGCTCTGGTGTGTCCAGGCACGCCCTGGGGTGTCTGGCCATGCTTTAGTGAGTCTGGTCATGCCCTGGTGTGTCTGATCATGACCTGGTGTGTTTGGTCATGCACTGGTATGTCTGGTCTTGACCTGGTGTGTCTGGCAATGCTCTGGTGTATCTGATCATGCCCTGGTGTACCGGACAATGCCCTGGTGTGTCTGTTCATGCCCTGATGTGTCTGGGCATGCCTTGGTGTGTCTGGACATGCCCTGGTATGCCTGGACATGCCCTGGTGAGTCTGCTCATGCTCTGTGTGTCCGTTATTGCCCTGGTGTGTCTGGTGAAGCCCCTATATGTCTAATCATATCCTGGATTGTCTGGTCATGCCCTGGTGTGTCTGGTTATGCTCTGGTGTGTCTGGGCATGCTTTGGTGTCCAAGAGCACGCCCTAGTGTCTATGGTCATACTTTGGTGTGTCTGGTCACGCTCAGATGACTCTAGGTATGCCCTGGTGTGTCAGGACATGCCCTGGAGTGTATGGTCAAGCCCTGGTGTGTCTAGACATGATTTGGTTTGTCTGGTCATGCCCTTGTGTGTCTAGTCATGACCCGGTGTGTCTTGTCATGCTCTGGTGTACTTGATCAGCTCTGTTGTGTCTGGTCATGCCCTGGTGTGTCTGGTCATAACCTGTTGTGTCTGGTCATGCCCTGGTGTGTCTGGTCATAACCTGATGTGTCTGGTCATGCCCTTATGTGTGCCTGGTCATGCCCTGGTGTGCCTGAACATGCCCTGGTGTGTCTGCTCATGCTCTGTTGTGTCTGGTCATACCCTAGTGTGTCTAATCATGTTCTGGTGTGTTTGGTCATGACCTGATGTGCCTGGTCATGACCTGGTGTGTTTGGTCATGACCTGATGTGCCTGGTCATGACCTGGTGTGTTTGGTCATGACCTGATGTGCCTGGTCATGCTCCGGTGTATCTGGTCATAACCTGGTGTGTCTGGTCATGCCCTGGTGTGCCTGAACATGCCCTGGTGTGAGATTAGGCCCTGGTGTACTTGATCATGCTCTGGTGTGTCTGATCATGCCCTGGTGTGCCCGGTCATGCCCTGGTGTGTCTGGAGAAGCCCTTATATGTCTACCCATGTCCTGGTGTGTCTGGTCATGACCTGGTGTTTCTGGCCATGACCTGGTGTGTCTGATCATGCCCTGGTGTGTCCGGTCATGCCCGGTGTGTCTGGAGAAGCCCTTATATGTCTAGTCATGTCCCTGTGTGTCTGGTCATAACCTGGTGTGTCTGGTCATGCCCTGGTGTGCCTGAACATGCCCTGGTGTGTCTGCTCATGCTCTGTGTGTCTGATTATGCCCTGGTGTACTTGATCATGCTCTGGTGTGTCTGATCATGCCCTGGTGTGTCTGGAGAAGCCCTTATATGTCTAGTCATGTCCTGGTGTGTCTGGTCATGACCTGGTGTGTCTGGCCATGACCTGGTGTGTCTGGTCATGCCCTGGTATGTCTGTCGATGACTCGGTTTGTCTGGTCATTGCCCTGGTGTGTCTGGTCATGACCTGGTGTGTTTAGTCATGATGTAACTAACTAGGTGTTGTAGGAATGATCTGGAATGTTTTATCTCAGACATGGGAGTTTGGGAAGATTGGAGTCAAGTGGTAGTGATCTGACCCGGGAAACACAAGGCGCATCCCCCTGGGAATTAGCAAATCTGGGTCACAAAATGGCTGGCGCTCTTTGTCTCATAGCAACGTATAATGAATCATTCTATAGTATTCACTTATTTAGAGAAATTAGTCTTCATTCAAATTGTATAATATTCCTTGTTATAGTATCAAGAGTACCCTAATTGTCAGGATAATGAGTTAAGTCACCATCAGTGACGTCACGAGCCAGGACTAGACCTCTGCGCGGAAGAATTTGGACGACCTGACGTCACAGGTCAGCAGAGTTTCCCTGGCCACTATTTCTCAAAGGTCAAATAGCCATTTTGTAATTGGGAATAGCTCTTCCCTAAGATGCTTGTGTAAGTAACTTCAGTTAAAATAATTCAACCAATCTGGATCATTCAGTGCAACAGAAGTTAGTTGTTGAAACTTAAGCTTTGCTAAGTAACTTGGTAAACTAAGCGGAACAATACTCTGCTCTGGGCTCCTGGGTAGAGGAGCATCAGAGAGAGGACAGTGTGGTATCCTGAACAACCCGGGACAGGTGTCCACTCCATCTCTCCCCAAGACCTTAGCACAAACATCTAGCTGGTCGCCAAAGGTAAAGTTTACTTAGAGTTTTTGTTATAGGGAATAGGTCAACTCATTGCTGATATGGTCAAGTCAGGGAGTGTTGTTGGAAAATCCGATACCATTTAATAATATTACATACAGGCAGATAATATTGCTGCTGTACTGTATACACAAGTTACCCATAGAAAATGTAGCTTGTAGTGGAACTTTCCGTCTATAGAAAACGGGATATCATTGCCACATACTATTATAAATTCACCAGCTATTCTGCTGGGAATTATTCTTAAATACATTAGTCTTTGGACTTTACCATCATAAAAACATCTCATATAAATTAACTTAATTATCAATATTAAAATAGAGTAAATGTGACCCTTCTATCACTTACTGTCATCTGGACAATGTAGGCCAGTAGCGTCAGTGAGGAGGGAGTGGTCAGCCATTGTTATTGTTCTTATACCAGAGGCGCACGGGAGCAAATTCGGCTCCTGTTAATTTCTCTTGGACGAAGTGTAATGGAAAGCAAAGGTCTTCTATCATCACCATGCTGTCATCAAATACAAGGAAAGTGTTCTGCCGAAACCCGTTTATCTAATCATTTCTGGCCAGTTAAATGTTAGGTAGATAAGGGCGAGCCGGTTAGAATGCAAAATCGCCTCATAGAAAATGTAATTAAGCCTTGGTCTTTATGGTTCATTGTACAGTGTTTTCTCTGATATAGCTGTCATATATTAGGATTCTGGCTTCATAGCTAGCGCTCTTTTGACAGGTCAAGACGAGGAAGCATGCTTTGTGTATCAGTTACCAGGGTGATGGAAGCTACCTCACACGAGGAAAATTTGGTGTCTACATCCTAGTTATATCTGGTGGACTAAGGCCTGCTGTACAATTAAGATAAGGAACCTCTTTAATGTACTAATATGTAGTTTAATACTGTAGTTTGATTGGCTGCATATATATATATATATATATATATATATATATATATATATATATATATATATATATATATATATATATATATATATATATATATATATTAGTATATTTTGGTAGCAGTCTTTCCTGTAGACATATATTATTAAATATGACCGAAAAAGTAAGATTAATAATTCTAACACGAATTTTCTCAATCTTTCGTACATTTCTTTTCACTGTTGGAGGTAATTCAAAAATCAATTCTCCAAAATTCATTTTTATTTCTAGTCTGGTCTCTTTATGGTCTCTTCCCACAACCAAACCATCGCCAGAGAAATCCTAGTAAACAAAACAGAAATCATCGATAGATACAGCGATAGCAGACGGCTTGACGTTTGCAAGGCACTGCACATTAAGAAGTCAATACCAGCAATCAACAGCCAATTAATGCACAACTATATTCTACCCACCTCAAGACTCCGCTCCAATATAGAAGCATCAAGAAATATGGACCAATAGGCTTTCTACAATCACTTCCATTTCAATACCCATTGTTTCGTGTTCTGTCTTGTGTTGATGAAATTAATACCCTATTAAATACCACCTCACCCCATCCACCTCACTCAAATGTAGATATAAACAAATCGGAGATATGTAAGTTCTATTCAGTTGTGTATGTGTAAAGTCTTTGAAAATGTAATAAGTTTTACGGAACGCGCTCAAGTGTCGCGTCAGACTAGAAATAAAAATGAATTTTGGAGAATTGATTTTTGAATTACCTCCAACAGTGAAAAGAAATGTACGAAAGATTGAGAAAATTCATGTTAGAATTATTATTCCTACTTTTTCGGTCATATTTAATAATATATATATATATATATATATATATATATATATATATATATATATATATATATATATATATATATATATATATATATATATAATATATATATATATAAATTCAATATAAACCTCCCTAATGTGTAGTGGATGGATTTGTGAGATTATTGCAGAAATACAGTCCACTTAACATCATACAAATTGCTATCGAAGTATATACATTAACGTAAATATAAATTCTATATAAATTCATATAAATTAAATAAATATAAATCTCACAGGTCGGTTCCCACAAGTGTTCAGGTTAGAGAGTGAAGTTATTTAGATTTTGTTTTAGATTTTAAATAAATTAATTAGTTAGTAATTTGCATTATCATTATTTCCATTTTTGTGTAATTTATGTGAATTGGTCCGTACCACGGGGAAAGCGCGGACATATACAAAGAGACGAAGGAAAGAACGAATACTCCCCCCCCACCCCCTGTTACAATGGTGCACAGCGGTGGTTTCAACAATTTTGTTTAAAATTGTTGAAAGGCTCACGCGTCTAGCCATTCGGACACGTGCGAAGACTCTAGGGAGGACAGCCGTGGGCCAGGATTAGCAGTGCGCCTCACAACAGTGCGGTAGAGTGGTGATTGGCGAATCGGGGGGTCGTGCGGGCTGATACGATTAGGGATTAGTTAGTAAGCTAGGCTATTAAGATTTATTGGCTAAGGAGACCGCTCCGAATCGATTGGACTGGGTACCTTACTCGACCCATTGCAATTGATTCAGAGGTGTTGGAAGCCACCATACTCTCAACAGCAGTTCCTTGTGGGCTGTCTGGGTGGATTTATCTGTGGGACGCCATGAGATTTATCCAAGGGCGTTGTTAGACGACCCCAAACGTTAGGAAAAATTTAAATCCGTGAAGGGCGTTGCGGCCTCCGATGGAGGAACTAGTAAACTACCTATCTTGAGGTTATCTTGAGATGATTTCGGGGCTGTTTAGTGTCCCCGCGGCCCGGTCCTCGACCAGGCCTCCACCCCCAAGAAGCAGCCCGTGACAGCTGACTAACTCCCAGGTACCTATTTTACTGCTAGGTAACAGGGGCATAGGGTGAAAGAAACTCTGCCCATTGTTTCTCGCCGTGCCTGGGATCGAACCCAGGACCACAGGATCACAATTCCAGCGTGCTGTCTGCTTTGCCGACCGGCTCCCTACCTAGCAGGGATTCAACGACTAAGTGATTGCGCACTTAGTGGAGGTTGAGTCATGTCTAGTCTTAATTGTTGCTGAAAGCTGCGTGTTGCTCTGTTAGAACCTAGATGGTCGAGACCCCTAGGCTAGGCGCGGTACGGCGAGCCGGTGGGAGCGATTATAGGATTAAGGCGAGTGAATTTTAGCATTAGGTATAGTTAAATTTATATAAAGTAATTCCTTTTTATTTACGTTGTTCTAGAGTTTAAATTATTTTTTTTCCTTAAAATCGATCCCCGGTTAAAATTTTTCCCAAGTGTTTAGTATTTTCTTGTATATTAGGTTAAGTGCATACATTTTTATTGCTATTCCCTATTGCATTAGTCTAAGTCAGAGGCATGGTTTTCTAGAGCGTAGTTAATCCTCTGAACTTAGGGCTATATGTTGGGCACTATAGTTAGTGAAGGATAGTTAAGGGATAGTAATTTTCATGGTAAATGTTTGATAGAGTTCGTGGAATATTTCTAAGTATTTTGGGGATAAGTTTTCGGCTAAGTGAACGTCGGAAAGTCGTTAACTGTAATTAATTGGTATTTGCGAGTAACGTATATGATCTCGGTATCATTAGGATTCCCCAGTCGATGCGAGTGATATTTTTTTAGTTTTTACCGGTAAGATGGTAGAATTGCGTTTTTAGACAGAATTTTTTTCTAGAAACGTAGGTGGAAATTTTTTTAAGTCCAGCTTGGGCTAGAATCTGACTTTTTGGCAAAAATTCGAATTTTCATGTTTTGTGTATATTCTAGGGTCATTATTACCTTCTAGTGCGCGCAAGGGACGTAATTCTGTTCTTAGGCATTAAACAGTGATAATTACATTTTTGCCGAATTTAGTTATTTTTCGAGAAAATCGTGTTGTCTTTTTTGTCAGAGTCCATTTGAGGTGAAAACCTCGGATTTTGACGAAAATTCGAATTAATGAGTGTTGAAACCGCCCGAGATGTCAGTATTGTTCTGTGTACATCGCCAGTATTAAGTAATAGCGTATTTATATCTGTGAACGAAAAACCCATTTTTGCAATTTAAGGGAGTTTTGCGATATTTGGGGTGATAGATTTGTTTTCGGGGTGCAGAAAAATTGGCAGAGTCCAGCATTGAGTAAAAACGCAGTTTTATTGGTGAAAATTCAATTTTGGCAAGCAAAATATATGTCGTGGGTGTCTATATTAATCGCTAGAACGGTTTAGTAAAGTAAAACTAATTATTTCCCTTCAGAATAAAAATTTTGATTTTACAGCGTTTAAGCGAAAAAGTGCGGGACTCAGTTTTTTTTTTTTCAGCGCAGCTGGTCCCACTCCATCAGACATCAGTGGCCACGCTGTTCACTTCAAGTGCGTCTAGTGTTCAAGTCCAGTAAATATTCTTTCTTAATCCATCACGAGTGCTGTGCGTTAGTTACTTTATCATTTTAATTGTTTTATATAAATTAGATTCTTTAATTTTTTTAACGTAGAGGACTTTGCTTTCAGTAATAGAACTGCGGGTTATTGCACGGTCAGACACGAGTGCGGGGCAGACGTTCATTCATTGAATTCACTTCAACGATTCTCTCGATTAATCGTTGTATTTCCTAATTTTGGGAATTTCGTTGGTTATCTCTTGGAAAAGAGTTGTGATGTTTTTTATTTGTGTAAGATCACGGTTGTAGTGAGTCCGAGTCGAGGGTGTATTGAAGGGTAGTTACAAGAGACATGGCACACCAGGAATCACAGGAAATGTTTAACCCAGACAGTGACCATCAGTGGGGACCAGTGGGAGTGGTAGTGTAGAGGACAGCACCTCTTCCGACACCACGGGGAACCGCTCAGGTAGTTCAGCTGACGTCACAGGTCGGGTCAGTGGGACTGAGGCGACGGGGTCACGGGTTCTGCATGGGACTGGGCAGTCGAGGGTATCTTCCCATTCCAGTACAGATACGATTATTGACATGAGTGGGGAGTCTCGCGAGGATTCGTCTCAAGAGTGGGGGGAGCCGTCTTGGGTTCCCCCACAGACATCATCGACGCCATACCAACAGGGCATACAGGGAGCTGGACAGGGGGCGTCAGTTAGTACGGTAGGACGTCCCACTTCGTTCGGTAGAGAACATGGCCAGCAACCTGTTCAACGGGAACATGAACAGCCACACCAACAGCAGGAACTACCCACGTAACACTAATACCACAACACCTAGGTACACCTCATCCGTCACTACAACAACCCCAACCCCACCTCCTATACCAACCCCATCCTCAATTCCCATACCAACACCATCCTCATTTCCTATACCAACCCCAACCTCCATTCCTATACCAACCCTTCCCCCAACCCCAGGCCACCCCATATCCATTCCAACCCCAGGCCACCCCATATCCATTCCAAGAGGCCACCCCATACCCATTCCAACCCCAGGTCACCCCATACCCGTTCCAACCCCAGCCTACCCACACCATACCTCAATCCATACCCCAACCCGAGACCACCCACACCATACCTCAACCCCAACCCCACTCCCAACCTCAATCCATACCCCAACCCCAGGCCACCCACACCATACCTCAACCCCAACCCCAACCTCAATCCATACCCTAACCCGAGACCACCCACACCATACCTCAACCCCAACCCCACTCCCAACCTCAATCCATACCCCAACCCCAGGCCACCCACACCATACCTCAACCACAACCCCAACCTCAATCCATACCCTAACCCGAGACCACCCACACCATACCTCATCCCCAACCCCAACCTCAATCCATACCCCAACCCCAGGCCACCCACACCATACCTCATCCCCAACCCCAACCTCAATCCATACCCCAACCCCAGGGCCCAGCCACTTCCAGTAGCCCAGCGTCACACAAACCGGGAATTATGAGTCTGATTCCCAAGTTGACTCTGCCGACACTCAGAGGCACGGAGTTGCCGCTTAATAAGGTGGAACGCAACCACCAGGTGGAAGACTGGCTGTGGCAGATTAGTGCGATGCTGGAGGCTGTCCCGGAGGATAGTTTAAAGATTACTCTCGCTATGGGGGGCTTGCGTGGACGTAGCCGGTCCACTAGCGAGATTGACAGAGTTTCAGCACCTGACGACTTGGCCTCAGTTTGTCCAAGCGATTAGGGACAAATTCAAGGAAAAGGTGTCAGAAGATGAGGCTCAGATTTACCTGCAGTCGCTTAAAAAGGATGACCGCAGCACTATCAAAGATTTCGGGACGTTATTAAAGACTAGAGTTGACGATCTCACTACGGAACTGGGGTTAAATTCGAGTCAGGCCGTGCGCTTCGCCAAACAATTGTTCTGCAGAACGTTACCTTCTGCTATGGGGCCATTTTTAGTTGCAGAGGGAGCGTGTGTGAGTTATAAGGAACTAGTCCAACAGGCCGCCACAGCCTTAGACAGACAGATGCGCACGGAGACGCCGGGCACTCAGTTGTCACCATACGTAAAGGCGTTAAGTAAAGGCGAGGGGGCCAAGCCTAGTAACTGTGGCGCGGGTTCGTCAAGCGGGAAGCAGCCCTCAGCTGCACGTTCGAGCCACCCTGCGCGGGGTACCAACAGAGACCCGTGGAGGTGTTACTCCTGCGGGAAGCGCGGACATATACAGAGGGACTGTAAAGTCACTAGTACGAAAGAATGAAAGAAGGCCCCTAGTGATGGTAGGCCTACTTTTGAGGTGAAAGTGGAAGGTGTAAGATTGACAGCTTTTGTTGATACAGGAAGCCAAGCAATTGTAATTAAAAAGTCAGCCTTCAGCAATTTTAAGTATGCACGTCTTAAACGTTGCGCAAAGACATTAACAGCGGTCAATGGGGAAAAGATTGAGATCGTAGGTCAAGGTACAGTTAATTTTGAGATTGATGGGGATTTGCAGCCTCACACATGTACGATCGTAGAGAACCTTGATTTTCCTGGTCACATCTTAATGGGGACTGATTTTCTGTCGCGATTTGATTATTCCTTGTCTGCACAAAAAGGGGCTAGGAACTACAGGTTGCAGTTGGGACAGACTTCCTACCCAGTGGAGATGATCGACCATCCCCCAGTTGTAGCTTCAATTACGAGGAAGCAAAAATATAATGCGCACTATCCAAAATTGATTTTTAAGTCTCTTCCAGACACAATTAAGAGGTCTTGTGCATTGCATGCATTGACCAAACAGAGTTGCCCCCCACATCCTGTTAAATTGATTAAAGTAGCCGTGGGACGTCACATACAACCAGGTACCACCCTTCAGGTGGCTGGAAGATGTGATAACTTATTAATTCCTCATCACTTAATTGTAGTGCTCGATAAAGGTGCACTCATTCCAGTTGTCAATCTTTCACACAAGGTGAAAGGGCAGGTGATAGGGTATCTCAGGGAACCATGGTGGAGGACACAAATCTTTCACCATGAGTCAGCTGAGACGCTAACCGTCACTGCACAATGTAGTGCATTGAACATGATAGATACTAAAACACCATCCAACGTACAGTATGAGACGAGAAATGTTGCACGGAATGTGGAAGAAGTAGAAAAATTAATTTCAGCACTTGATTTGCAACATGTTACACAGGCGGATAGGAAGGCACTGAGAGGAGTTTTGCGGAAATTCCCTAAATTGTTTGCGACAGAGGATGACCAGATTGGTCTCCTTGACAAGATCGAGCACACCATTCCAACTGGTGATCATTTGCCTGTGTACACGAGACAGTGGAGGTTGCCGGAACAGGCAAAGAACGTTATCAGGGAGGAGCGCCAGAAAATGTTGAGGCAAGGGCGTGATAGAGCCTAGTATGTCACCGTGGCTCTCTCCTGTTGTGCTAGTTCGGAAACCAGACGGTAGTTATCGTTTCTGTGTTGACTACCGAAAGGTGAACGAAATAACTAAGGATGATGTGTATCCGTTGCCCCGAATACAAAAATAATAGATCAATTTGGTGCTACTAAGTATTTCTCAACTCTTGACTCGAAATCGGCGTATTGGGCGATTCCGGTGGCAGAACAGGATAGGGATAAAACAGCATTCACGGATGGTAGGCACACTTATCAATTCCGTAGGATGCCGTTTGGTTTGAAGACAGCCTTCGTCATTTCAGAGGGCCATCACCTTCAAACTTAGCCCGGTCCTGGGTAGGCATTCTTTAGCGTACCTGGATGATGTTGTGATATATTCCAGGACGTTTGAGGAACACGTACGGGACTTGACTGAGACTTTGACGTTGTTAGATCAGGCAGGTTTCAAGCTTAATGTTCAGAAGTGCACCCTGGCGGCTCAGAAATTCAAATTTCTGGGGTTCCAGGTGTGCCCAGACGGTATCCGACCTGACCCAGATTCTTGCCGCGCCATTGCTGACATGCCTACTCCAAGGACAGCAAAGGACGTGCGTAGGTTTTTGGGGGTGGCCGGATATTTTCGTCGTCATATTGAAGGTTTCGCTGGCATTTCAGCACCCCTGGCTGATCTGACAAAGAAAAATGCGAAGTTTGTGTGGAAATCTGAGCATGACGAAGCCTATCGTAAACTGAAAGACCAACTAATCACGACACTGGTATTGGCTATTCCTGATTTTGAGAAAGAGTGCGAGGTGCACACTGACGCCAGCGGTATAGTTATTGGCGGGTGCTTAATTCAGCGAGATGCGGATAATTTACCCCATCCGGTAGCCTATTTCAGTAGAAAGGTCAAAGGACCTGAAGTTCTTTATTCGGCTACGGATCGGGAGGCACTGGCAGTAGTAGAATCAGTTAGGTATTTCGAGACTTACCTATTTCAGCGGCACTTTGTAATTTACACAGACCATCGAGCGTTAACACACATATTATGAATCTATAATATTATGAATCATATTATGTATATTATATAATCATATTAACATATTATGAATCACACACGTCTTGTATGAACTCGTTGGAAGAAGTGGTTAGAGATGTTTGTTTGGGTTTAAACTGTTAGTAGATAGAGGTATGGGAATTGATTTGGAGGAAGGAGGTAATAATATTATGGCTGGAAATGGGAACAATGCAAATAATGGGATTGTTCCCATTTCCAGCCATCATATTATTCATGTTGTTCATTGGTGATATTATAAACAACATGAATAATATTATGGCTGGAAATGGGAACAATCCCATTATTTGCATTAGCGTGGGAGGAAATGATGTTGGTCGAGTTAGGAGTGAGGAACTGATTCAGAGGTATAAAACAGCCATAGAATTAGTTAGGAGCAAGGGAGGAATCCAGATCATATGTGGCATTCTTCCAAGAAAGGGAGTGGGAAATGAATGGATATCGAGGGCACTTGGTGTCAATTGCTGGCTGGAAAGATATTGCAAATCAAATGCAATATCTTTCATAGACAACTGGGAACACTTCTATGGAAGAAATGAAATGTATGCTCGTGATGGGGTGCATCTATCGAGAACTGGGGTTGTTGCTGTTGCGAACTCGTTGGAAGAAGTGGTTAGAGATGTTTGTTTGGGTTTAAACTGTTAGTAGATAGAGGTATGGGAATTGATTTGGAGGAAGGAGGTAATAAAAGTATGTGTTCGTGGGAGAAAGGAATTGGCAAAATGATCAGGGAAAGAGAAGGGCCTCAAAATAACAATTCACTTAGGGTATATTACACTAACAGTAGAAGTCTAAGAAATAAAATTAACGAATTAAATGCTCTTGTCTGCACAGAAAAAATAGATATTATTGCACTTACCGAAACGTGGATGAATGTAGAAAATAGAGAACTATTAGCTGAATATCAAATAAATGGATTTAAACTATTTCATACAGATAGATATATTAGACGAGGAGGTGGAGTAGCCATATATGTTAGGGACAATTTGAAATGTAGTCTCAAAGAGGGAATAAAAAATGAGCCACACACAGAAACTATTTGGATAGAATTAAACGAAAAAGCTAATAATATTATAATAGGAGATATATATAGGCCACTAAATTTAGACAGAATGGAAGCAAAGCACCTATGGGATGAAATATCTAGAGCATCTAGATCTAACAGTATTTATGTCATGGGTGACTTTAATTTTAGCGGAATAAACTGGTTGAACAAAACAGGGAATAGTGAAGCAGAAGATTTTCTAGAATTAATTGACGATTGCTTTCTTACGCAACACATTAAGGAACCAACACGGGAAAATAATATTTTAGATTTAGTGTTAACTAACAGGGAAACACAAATTAATGACATCGAAATAGGGAGTGAGCTAGGGAACAGTGATCACAAAGAAATCAGATTTAGCATAGAATGGAATAGACCAGTAGGAGAAAATTCTGTTAAAGTGCCAGATTTTCGAAAAGCTTATTTTAATGGCCTAAGAAATTTTTTGGGTCAAATTGATTGGAAAGTCTTGGGTATGGGGTGTGGGCCGGTCTTGGAGCGAGACATGAACCCAGCGATAGGTGACTTAAATGGAGATTTCGATGTGGATTCAATATATAACTTATTTAAGAATATTCTAAACAAAGCACAGGAACGTAGTATACCATACAAATTGAATACTAATGACCCAAAGTGGATAACAAAGAATTTGAAGAACCTTATAGGTAAAAAGAGAGCTTGGTACAAAAGGATTAAAAATGGGGAGGTCACTTTAGAACAGGAATTCGTACAACTGGTTAGAAATGTTAAAAAAGAGATAAGGAAAGCAAAAAGAAACTATGAAGTTCGCATAGCAGGGCAAGCAAAGACAAATCCTAAAGGTTTTTTTTCAGTTATATCGTACTAAGACTAGGGAAAGGATAAGTCCATTAAAAACTGAGACAGGTCAAATAACAGATAGTGATGAAGAGATGAGTAGTATTTTTAATAAATATTTTGTATCTGTATTTACTAAAGAGGAACTTAACAATATGCCTTCAGCCGAACAAGTCTATGTGGGTGGGGACGAGGACAGGTTGATGAGTTTAGCAGTTACCAAGGAGGATGTTCTTAAACAAATAGTAAAACTCAAACCAAACAAATCCCCAGGGTGGATGAAGTGTTTGCCAGGGTGCTTAAAGAATGCAAAGAGGAGCTTTGTAACCCACTGTCAACCATATTTAATAAATCAATAGAGTCAGGCAGAGTGCCAGAGTTTTGGAAAGTTGCTAATGTGATACCAGTTTTTAAGAAAGGAGATAGATCACTTGCGTCTAACTATCGACCAATTAGCCTAACGTCTATTGTGGAAAGTTACTCGAATCTATAATAGCAAATAAAATTCGTCTTCATCTTGGAAAACATAAATTAATAATTGAGTCGCAACATGATTTTATAAATGGCCGTTCATGTTTAACAAATTTGTTATCTTTTTATTCTAGCATAGTTGAGGCAGTTGGTAGTCAGGTGCTGTCACAGTGAGAGGTTGTGTTAGCTGGAGCTCTGGAGTAACATTATTATTGCAATAATGGAAGGATTAGTTAATGATTTGGTGAGTTTGGTTGGAGCTCTGAGAGCAGAGATGGATTCCCTGCGGGAGGAGGTACGACGGCTGAGACTTCGAGAGGAAACGAAGGAGGAGACCAGTGTTGACGAGACCTCATCGTGGAGTGTAGTGAAAGACAAAGGTCTTAAGAAGACCTTGACAAGGCCGCCTACAGACGCCCTAAGGACGACAAATTCATTTGCCGTGTTGGAGGACGAGTGCTGTAGTGTGCTTGCAGCGAGGAAATCAGCGAGGAACGGCGGAGCGCAGGCCCCTCAGGCTGCTCAGAAAGTTAGGGCGGTACCGAAGCGAATTTTGGTTGTGGGAGATTCCCAGGTGAGGTATTTAGACAGAACGTTTTGTGCCAGAGATATGGGGAACAGATTAAGGGTTTGCTATCCGGGAGCTGGAATTGGTGATATTGTTGAAAACATGAATGATATTATGACGGGAAATGGGAACAAACCCATTATTTGTATTAGTGCAGGGGGTAATGATGTTGGGCGAGTTAGGAGTGAGGAACTAATAGAGAGATTTAGGACAGCCATTTAATTAGTTAGGAGCAAGGGAGGAATCCCGATCATATGTGGCATTCTTCCAAGAAGGGAGTGGGAAATGAATGGATGTCGAGGGCACTTGGTGTCAATTGCCGGCTGGAAAGATATTGCAAATCAAATGCAATATCTTTCATAGACAACTGGGAACACTTCTATGGAAGAAATGAAATGTATGCTCGTGATGGGGTGCATCTATCGAGGGCTGGGGTTGTTGCTGTTGCAAACTCGTTGGAAGAAGTGGTTAGAGGTGTTTGTTTGGGTTTAAACTGTTAGTAGATAGTGCTATGGGAATTGATTTGGAGGAAGGAGGTAATAAAAGTATGTGTTCGTGGGAGAAAAGAATTGGCAAAATGATCAGGGAAAGAAAAGGGCCTCAAAATAACAATTCACTTAGGATATATTACACTAACAGTAGAAGTCTAAGAAATAAAATTAATGAATTAAATGCTCTTGTCTGCACAGAAAAAATAGATATTATTGCACTTACCGAAACGTGGATGAACGTAGACTTAGGATATATTACACTAACAGTAGAAGTCTAAGAAATAAAATTAATGAATTAAATGCTCTTGTCTGCACAGAAAAAAATAGATATTATTGCACTTACCGAAACGTGGATGAACGTAGAAAGTAGAGAACTATTAGCTGAATATCAGATAAAAGGATTTAAACTATTTCACACATATAGATATATTAGACGAGGAGGGGGAGTAGCCATATATGTTAGGGACAATTTGAAATGTAGTCTCAAAGAGGGAATCAAAACTGAGCCACACACAGAAACTATTTGGATAGAATTAAACGAAAAAGCAAATAATATTATAATAGGAGTTATATATAGGCCACCAAATTTAGACAGAATGGAAGCAAAGCATCTATGGGATGAAATATCTGGAGCATCTAGATTTAACAGTATTTACGTAATGGGGGACTTTAATTTTAGTGGAATAAACTGGGTGAACAAAACAGGGAATAGTGAAGCACAAGATTTTCTAGAATTAATTGACGATTGCTTTCTTACGCAACACATTAAGGAACCAATGCGGGAAAATAATATTTTCGATTTAGTGTTAACTAACAGGGAAACACAAATTAATGACATCGAAATAGGGAGTGAGCTAGGGAACAGTGATCACAAAGTAATCAGATTTAACATAGCATGGAATAGACCTGTAGGAGAAAATTCTGTTAAAGTTCCAGATTTTCGAAAAGCTGATTTTAATAGCCTAAGAATTTTTTTTGGGTCAAATAGATTGGAAAGTCTTTGGTATGGGGTGTGGGCCGGTCTTGGAGCGAGACATGAACCCAGCGATAGGTGATGTAAAAGGGGATTTCGATGTGGATTTAATATATAACTTATTTAAGAATATTCTAAACAAAGCACAGGAACGTAGTATACCATACAAATTGAATAGATCGAATACTAATGACCCAAAGTGGATAACAAATAATTTAAAAAACCTTATATGTAAAAAAAAAAGCTTGGTACAAAAGGATTAAGAATGGGGAAGTCAGTTTAGAACAGGAATTCATACAACTGGTTAGAAATGTTAAAAAAGAGATTAGGAAAGCAAAAAGAAACTATAAAGTTAGCATAGCAGAGCAAGCAAAGACAAATCATAAAGGGTTTTTTCAGTTATATCGTACTAAGACTAGAGAAAGGATAGGTCCAATAAAAACTGAGACAGGTCTAATAACAGATAGTGATGAAGAGATGAGTAGTATTTTTAATAAATATTTTGTATCTGTATTTACTAAAGAGGAACTTAACAATATGCCTTCAGCCGAACAAGTCTATGTGGGTGGGGACGAGGACAGGTTGACGAGTTTACCAGTTACCAGGGAGGATGTTCTTAAACAAATAGTAAAACTCAAACCAAACAAATCCCCAGGGCCGGATGAAGTGTTTGCCAGGGTGCTTAAAGAATGCAAAGAGGAGCTTTGTGACCCACTGTTAACCATATTTAATAAATCAATAGACTCAGGCAGAGTGCCAGAGTTTTGGAAAGTTGCTAATGTGATACCAGTTTTTCAGAAAGGAGATAGATCACTTGCGTCTAACTATCGACCAATAAGCCTAACGTCTATTGTGGGAAAGTTACTCGAATCTATAATAGCAAATAAAATTCGTCTTCATCTTGAAAAACATCAATTAATAAATGAGTTGCAACATGGTTTTACAAATGGCCGTTCATGTTTAACAAATGGCCGTTCATGTTTAACAAATTTGTTATCTTTTTATTCTAGCATAGTTGAGGCAGTTGATAGTGGTAAGGATTGTGATGTTGTGTACCTTGACTTTAGCAAAGCTTTTGATACAGTGCCACATGAAAGACTGATTAAAAAGATAGAGTCTCATGGTATTGGGGGTGCTATATTAACTTGGATTAGGGCATGGCTATTCCAAAGGAAACAGAGTTAGCATAAATGGGGTTAAGTCAGAGTGGGATAATGTTGTTAGTGGAGTACCTCAGGGCTCTGTCCTGGGATCTCTGTTGTTTATAATATATATAAATGATTTAGATTCAGGTTTGAGTAGCAACATTTGCAAATTTGCCGATGATACGAAAATCGGTAGGGAAATTAATTTGGAGGAGGACTCACTATCACTTCAAGTTGATCTAGATAGGGTTTTGAAATGGTCAAAGGATTGGCAAATGCAGTTTAATGCTGATAAATGTAAAGTTCTGAGGCTAGGTAATGATGATGTAATGAGTTACAAGATACGAGCTAGATGGTGTTGAGATTGCGAAAGGGATCTGGGAGTTATGATTAGTAAGAATTTAAAACAAAAGGATCAATGCATGAATGTTCGTAATAAGGCGAATAGGACACTGGGATTTATTAATCGAAGCGTTAGTAACAAGACACCTGGTGTGGTTCTTAAGCTATATCTTGCTCTGGTTAGGCCCCATTTAGATTATGCAGTTCAGTTTTGGTCGCCGTATTATAGAATGGATATAAATTCACTTGAACGTGTCAAACGTAGGATGACTAAGTTAATTCCCCAAATTAGAAATCTTTCATATGAAGAAAGATTAACAAAGCTTAAGTTGCATTCACTGGAAAGGCGAAGAGTTAGGGGTGACATGATAGAGGTTTACAAGTGGATGAATGGACATAACAGGGGGGATATTAATAGGGTATTAAAAATATCAACACAAGACAGAACACGAAACAATGGGTATAAATTGGATAAATTTAGATTTAGGAAAGACTTGGGTAAATACTGGTTCAGTAACAGGGATGTTGATTTGTGGAACCAATTGCCGCGTAACGTGGTGGAGGTGGGGTCCCTCGATTGTTTCAAGCGCGGGTTGGACAAGTATATGAGTGGGATTGGGTGGTTATAGATAGGAGTTGCCTCGTATGGGCCAATAGGCCTTCTGCAGTTACCTTTGTTCTTATGTTCTTATGAAAGAGATAATAAAAGTATGTGTTTGTGGGAGAAAGGAATTGGCAAAATGATCAGGGAAAGAGAAGGGCCTCAAAATAACAATTCACTTAAGGTATATTACACTAACAGTAGAAGTCTAAGAAATAAAATTAACGAATTAAATGCTCTTGTCTGCACAGAAAAAACAGATATTATTGCACTTACTGAAACGTGGATGAATGTAAAAAATAGAGAACTATTAGCTGAATATCAAATAAATGGATTTAAACTATTTCACACAGATAGATATATTAGACGAGGAGGGGGAGTAGCCATATATGTTAGGGACAATTTGAAATGTAGTCTCAAAGAGGGAATCAAAACTGAGCCACACATAGAAACTATATGAATAGAATTATACGAAAAAGCAAATAATATTATAATAGGAGTTATATATAGGCCACCAAATTTAGACAGAATGGAAGCAAAGCATCTATGGGATGAAATATCTAGAGCATCTAGATTTAACAGTATTTACGTCATGGGGGACTTTAATTTTAGTGGAATAAACTGGTTGAACAAAACAGGGAATAGTGAAGCAGATTTTCTAGAATTAATTGACGATTGCTTTCTTACGCAACACATTAAGGAACCAATGCGGGAAAATAATATTTTCGATTTAGTGTTAACTAACAGGGAAACACAAATTAATGACATCGAAATAGGGAGTGAGCTAGGGAACAGTGATCACAAAGAAATCAGATTTAGCATAGAATGGAATAGACCTGTAGGAGAAAATTCTGTTAAAGTGCCAGATTTTCGAAAAGCTGATTTTAATAGCCTAAGAAATTTTTTGGGTCAAATTGATTGGAAAGTCTTGGGTATGGGGTGTGGGCCGGTCTTGGAGCGAGACATGAACCCAGCGATAGGTGACGTAAATGGAGATTTCGATGTGGATTCAATATATAACTTATTTAAGAATATTCTAAACAAAGCACAGGAACGTAGTATACCATACAAATTGAATAGATCGAATACTAATGACCCAAAGTGGATAACAAACAATTTGAAGAACCTTATAGGTAAAAAGAGAGCTTGGAACAAAAGGATTAAAAATGGGGAGGTCACTTTAGAACAGGAATTCGTACAACTAATTAGAAATGTTAAAAAAGAGATAAGGAAAGCAAAAAGGAACTATGAAGTTCGTATAGCAGGGCAAGCAAAGGCAAATCCTAAAGGGTTTTTTCAGTTATATCGTACTAAGACTAGAGAAAGGATAGGTCCAATAAAAACTGAGACAGGTCAAATAACAGATAGTGATGAAGAGATGAGTAGTATTTTTAATAAATATTTTGTATCTGTATTTACTAAAGAGGAACTTAACAATATGCCTTCAGCCGAACAAGTCTATGTGGGTGGGGACGAGGACAGGTTGACGAATTTTGCAGTTACCAGGGAGGATGTTCTTAAACAAATAGTAAAACACAAACCAAACAAATCCCCAGGGCCGGATGAAATGTTTGCCAGGGTGCTTAAAGAATGCAAAGAGGAGCTTTGTGACCCACTGTCAACCATATTTAATAAATCAATAGAGTCAGGCAGAGTGCCAGAGTTTTGGAAAGTTGTTAATGTGATACCAGTTTTTAAGAAAGGAGATAGATCACTTGCGTCTAACTATCGACCAATTAGCCAAACGTCTATTGTGGGAAAGTTACTCGAATCTATAATAGCAAATAAAATTCGTCTTTATTTTTAAAAACATAAATTAATAATTGAGTCGCAACATGGTTTTATAAATGGCCGTTCATGTTTAACAAATTTGTTATCTTTTTATTCTAGCATTGTTGAGGCAGTTGATAGTGGTAAGGATTGCGATGTTGTGTACCTTGACTTTAGCAAAGCTTTTGATACAGTGCCACATGAAAGACTGATTAAAAAGATAGAGTCTCATGGTATTGGGGGTACTATATTAAGCTGGATTAGGGCATGGCTATACCAAAGGAAACAGAGAGTTAGTATAAATGGGGTTAAGTCAGAGTGGGAAAATGTTGTAAGTGGAGTGCCTCAGGGCTCTGTCCTGGGACCTCTGTTGTTTATAATATATATAAATGATTTAGATTCAGGTTTGAGTAGCAACATTTGCAAATTTGCCGATGATACGAAAATCGGTAAGGAAATTAATTCGGAGGAGGACTCACTATCACTTCAAGTTGATCTAGATAGGGTTTTGAAATGGTCGAAGGATTGGCAGATGCAGTTTAATGCTGATAAATGTAAAGTTCTGAGGTTAGGTAATGATGATAGGGTTACAAGATACGAGCTAGATGGTGTTGAGATTGCGAAAGGGCTCTGGGAGTTACGATTAGTAAGAATTTAAAACAAAAGGATCAATGCATAAATGTTCGTAATAAGGCAAATCGGACACTTGGATTTATTAATCGCAGCGTTAGTAACAAGACACCTTTGAAATGTCAAGACACACAAGCCTGGAAACCCACTTCGGCCAATCATTAGCCAGATACCCACACCCATGTACAGACTGGCGAAGCGACTCAATGGCCTGCTGACTCCTTATGTCCCTTGCGCCTTCAGTCTGAAGTCTCCAAAGGAATTTGTTGACTTACTGCAGGGCACACGGGCCACAGGGATAAGAGCCTCGTTGGACGTAGAATCCCTGTTTACCAACGTACCTGTGGACGAGACTATCGGGATGATAGTCGACAGAGTGTATCGTGATCCGGCCTGCACTCCTCTTGACATACCAGAGAACATTCTGAGGAAACTACTCCAAGCTTGTACTAAAGAGGCACCCTTCTTGAGCCCGGATGGGCACATGTATAAGCAAGTAGATGGGGTCGCAATGGGTTCCCCCCTAGGTGTCCTGTTTGCAAACTTCTACATGGGTACCATCGAGCAAAAAGTCTTAGTCGAAATGAACTTGAAACCGGCCATATACTGCAGGTATGTTGACGACATTTTTACACAGGTACCTGATGTCAGACATCTGCAGGAGCTGAAGGAGGCATTTGAGCAGAGTTCTGTGCTGCGTTTCACTTACGAGATGGAAAAGGATGGGAAGCTGCCCTTTCTAGATGTAACAGTCATGGAAAAGAGCGGAGGTTTCCACACTGAGGTCTACACTAAGGAAACGAACATAGGAATGTGCCTAAATGCCAGCAGCGACTGCCCAGACAGGTACAAGAGGAGTGTTGTTAACGCATATGTCGACCGTGCTCTCAGCCACAGCTCAGAATGGAAGCAAGTCGACGAAGAACTCTGTAGGGTAAGGCAGGTCCTAGTCAACAACGGCTTCTCCAATGGTTTCGTCGAAGACATCATAAGAAGGAAAGTGAAACGCCATGCAACCTCTGAAGAGACAACTAACACAACACCTATACCCCCTATTAGACTATTTTACAGGAACTTCTTTTCCACAGCTCATAAAACGGAGGAAAGGGTCCTGAAAGATATTGTTAATAGAAACGTTATCTCTACAGACAAAAATCAGAGGATACAACTGACGATTTACTATAAAACCAGAAAAACGGCCAGCCTACTCATGAGAAACTCTCCAGACACAAAGCAGAACGCTTTAAAAGGGACCAACGTCGTCTATGCCTTCAAATGCCCTCTTGGGGACTGTAAGCTCCAAAAAACCCAGTATATAGGCAAGACAACATCTCTTTCTAGGCGTTTAACGATGCATAAGCAACAGGGCTCCATTAAGGAACATATAATCTCTTCCCACAACCAAACCATCGCCAGAGAAATCCTAGTAAACAACACAGAAATCATTGATAGATACTGCGATAGCAGGCGGCTTGACGTTTGCGAGGCACTACACATTAAGAAGTCAATACCAGCAATCAACAGCCAATTAATGCACAACTATATTCTACCCACCTCAAGACTTCGCTCCAATATAGAAGCATCAAGAAATATGGACCAATAGGCTTTCTACAATCACTTCCATTCAATACCCATTGTTTCGTGTTCTGTCTTGTGTTGATGAATTTAATACCCTATTAAAACCACCTCACCCCATCCACCTCACTAAAATGTAGATATAAATAAATCGGAGATGTGTAAGTTCTATTCAGTTGTGTATGTGTAAACTAAAGTCTTTGAAAATGTAATAAGTTTTACGAAACGCGCTCAAGTGTCGCGTCAGACTAGAAATAAAAATGAATTTTGGAGAATTGATTTTTGAATTACCACCAACAGTGAAAAGAAATGTACGAAAGATTGAGAAAATTCGTGTTAGAATTATTAATCTTACTTTTTCGGTCATATTTAATAATATATGTCTCCAGGAAAGACTGCTACCAAAATATACTATTATATATATATATGTATATATATATATATATATATATATATATATATATATATATATATATATATATATATATATATATATATATATATATATGTATATATGTATATATATATATATATATATATATATATATATATATATATATATATATATATATATATATATATATATATATATATATATATATATATATATATATAAAAGTTTGTGAGGGTACCACCTCTGGTGCCAATGTGGGGACCCATAGCCTCGGAGAAGAAAATAAAAAGTATTCAGAGGAGACCTTGTGGTTTCTCACTGAACACCAATATTATCTTCTCCTACCACCCCCATTCTTTTGTATGTACACATATATATTTACTTTATTTGAACTTTGTTACAAAAAAGGAGTTACATATGGGTTACAAAGATGGTTGTCATAGGTTGTCGAGTTCCTCCAGCTCCTCAGATGGCGGGCAGGAACCCTGGATGCAGTGCGCATTTCCCCTCTGTATCGCCACACTGAGGCGCTGGAAAAGAAAGCTTGCAGCTCTTGGGTCCCTTGTTGTTTCAATGAGCCTAGAACCCAGTTCCTTCAAAAAACTGGTAGCACTTTTACCCCAGGCGCCGAGCGTCTCAGAAGCAATGGGGACAAAATTGTAGTGGTGATCCAGTTCTCTATACTTACGGGATTTGGCTGCTTCCCTGTGGGTGGCAGCGCCACCTGGTTGTGCAACACTGAGGTTAATGTAGGTGTTAGCCAGGGTTGATACGCACGTGTAGTCCCATACCAACTGCTTGCCATTCTTCCAGGGGTTCACTGTGATACCATCCGGGCGACCAATAAGAGCATCAGAGTTACGGGGCGTTAGGTAACGGGGCTCTCTTTCAGCTGGGCATCCTGCTGTGGTGAGGCTCCTCTTGATGATGTCGTTAACTTCACTGTGCCTCGAGTGCCATCCCCCTGTGCTTTGGCAGAGTAGGCCATGGTGGCCGTACCTGTCAGCCACCACCTCGCCGCAAATATACCTATATCTGGTGTGGATTGGGGCAGCAAGGCGGAGGGCCACAGCAATTCGGAGGGCATGTGGTGTGAGACGCGTGCCAGTTGCCGACATTGGGGTTGCTAACAGGAAATCCCCTGCATGTGGTGCTGCTACTGCTGTGAGGCGAGCAATGTCGTGTTGTGTTGTTGCAGCACCCAGGCACTCTGCAGCAACTTGGTCTACAATGGGACCATCCCAGCTGGATTGCTTGTGGGATTTTGGGGATGGTGGTTGAGGTGATTGGCCTGCACGAGAGGCCCACTCTGTGGCACAGCGTGTAAAATTGGGATCATGTACACCTGCCAGCTGATGTAAGTGGGCAGGTAGAATTTCCTTCACAAGGTCGTCGGATGCTGATAAGGAGGACAGGAAGGCTGGAACAGCGATTTGCGTTGCTGTTCGATATATCGTTGCTGTATATATACTACCATATATATATATATATATATATATATATATACAAGGAGATGGCTCACTCACACAGACGCACCCGTGTATGAGAGGAACAAAACCTGTTCACTGATAACAAGCCCCGACACCTTCATACATCATACAGTATACATACACCAGCATACAATACTATCACACGTTCTGCTTTCTCACTCCATACATCATGCATATTACAAATGTATATGCCAATTTCTCTCATACAAATACTACCATCTGAGATGAGTGTATACAGTATGATTACTGTGATAGCCAGATAATCATTATCTTTACCTGGATCGTAACAAGCCCCACCGTTGGATCACGATATGGTAAACCTTATACGTCTTGAGAATCCTCCAAAAAATTTGAAGTGAGAGTTTGGTGGAAAACTCTATTACCTACACTAGAGTACATGGGAATTATATGTAAGACTTTGGTTGGCTTCCAGCTCGGTGCCTCCAGTGGATTCGGGCCGATTGATTGATTAATAAAGATTAAGCCACCCAAGAGGTGGCACGGGCATGAATAGCCCGTAAGTGGTACAATTTTTTTTTTCTCAGTATTCTGAGGTTGCATCAAGCTGTTATCGCGGGGGAGGATACTGCTTCACAGTCTTTTTGAGGGTGTCCAGCTGCTGGACACCTTTGTTGACCAGGAGAGTGGCTGTGTTGATGGCTTCAGGGTGGCCACTGCATGATTCAGGAACTCTTAAAGCTCTTCTAAGGTCATTGGTTGCTTCACATTCCAGAAGATAGTGAAGTAATGGCTTTTCTGTGACAGTTTGGCAGAAGATGCACTCTCTCTGTCGGGGTTCACCAATCTCCCAGTTGCATCTGTAACCTAGACGTAGTCTATATAGCCTAACTGCTATTTCCCTGTGGATTCCTTTTGGGATATTTAACCTTTCTAATTTGGTTGCCTGAAGATACCATGTTGCAGATGGCGAACCTTCAGCTATTCTCTGGTGCAGGTAGGCTTTGTTGAGATGTGAGAGTTTTTTGGTGATGATGTTTTTTATGTTCTCTAGGCTGGGTTGAATTGTTTTATGTATCACTGGATGACGAGTTGCCAATTTAGCAATTTCATCAGCTTTTTCATTTAATGGGATTCCAATCTGGGATGGGATCCAGTTTAAAGTTATGTTGAGTCCTTTGCCTTTAGCGACTGCTCCAAGATACAAAATGATGGTAATTATTTCCACATTATCTTTCCACTGTTTTTGTCCTAGTATTTGAAGTGCAGCTTTTGAGTCTGTGTGTATGATTGCATTTTGAATGTTTTGTGCAATCACATATGCGAATGCCTGTTGTATGGCAAACAGCTCAGTTTGGGTTGATGATACTTGTCCTCCCAGTCTCCAATATGCCTGTACGCTGGCCGTGCAAAGAGCAGCGCCAGCACTCTCATTTTCTGTGTCCACCGATCCGTCTGTGAAGATGTGGGTGGCTCCTGCTACTGCTATGCTATACATTTGCTCTTCTATTATGCGCCTTAGGATTGTCGGATCATAGGCAGCCTTTTTCATTGGGAGACTTTCTATTACTATTTTGAAAGTAGGCTCTTCCCACGGCGCGGAAGGAGTGTAATTTGGGTGTGGATGATCACCCTCTCTATCAAGAATCATGTTTTTTAAATGTAGTCTGTTTAGGACTTTTCCTGCTCTTGCAACCCAAGAGTTTCCATTGTTTTGGCCTAGTCCAACCACCAAGGCCTGCCGTACTGGGATTGGATTAGAAGAAATAATTATCTTACTGATAATTGTAGCTGTCCTTTGTGATATTCTTTCTTGTAGAGAGGGCAAAACCGTCTCCAGTCTAAGAGTTTCAAGCCTGGTCCACATGGGGGCTCCCAGTGCAGCTCTCATAGCATTGTTTTGGGCAACTTCAAGCTTTTTCCACTGTTGGTGTGATAGATTTGTGAGTGCAGGTGCGGCATAATCGATCACTGATCTGACTGCCTGTACATAGTATGTGCGAAGGACTTGCAGATTGGCTCCTCCAGAAAGGGAGGTTAGCGACCTGAGGATTGCCGTCCGGGCCGCAGTTCACTCTCTCAAGTAAGTGACCTCAGCATTAAAATTCATGTGTATGTCCAGGATGATTCCTAGATACTGATAGGTGTCGACCCATTCTATTGGTTGACCCTGTACTGTGAGTTGGATGTTGGGCTTCGCTATTTTTATGGGCATGGCCTTTGACTTTGAGGGGTTGAGTTTGATCCCAATCTGTTTTGCCTCTTTACTGATGCAGTCTAAGCATTTGGGTGCAAGGCGCGCCGCATCCCTTCCTTTTATGATGATGACAAAGTCGTCCGCGTAGTTTAGCAGCCTGCAGTGATGTGGGAGTTTCAACCTCATTATTCTTTCCATTAAACAGTTGAAGAGAAGAGGGCTGAGAATACCTCCTTGCGGTGTACCATTTTCATGTTTTTGTACTCAGAGAATGTGCTTTTACTCTTGCTTCTCTGTTTATGAGACAGTTTTTGGCCCAGGAGAGCAGGTTGCCTCTGACCTCTTTGTCAATGAGGCAGCAGAGAATAGCTGGGGCGCTAGCCAGTTCAAAGGCTTTTTCGAGGTCCAGGAATATCAGCATTCCTAGTCTGTCATTCAAGTGGGCTAACAGAGTTGTAATACATTCCACTGTGCCAACCCCTCTTCTATAGGCATAAATATCATGGTGCAGTTTAGGCATTTTCCACTCCAGGTTGTTGAGTGCCATTCTGTCAGCCGTCTTGGCTGCGCAGCTTTGGAGACAGATGGGCCTGGGATTAGCTGGATCTTTGGGTTTTGGGATCGGCACTATGTCTGCTCTATTCCAAGCAGAAGGTCTAGTTTGAGAAGTCCAGGCTAAATTAATTAACCTTAGGTATGCAGCGTCTCCCTCTGGGCCGAGGTTTCTAATAATTTTATAGGTTATTTTGTCGGCTCCAGGGGATGTATCCTTGGAATTTTTCTTAGCCCGATTGAGCTCATCCAGTGTGAAGGGGGCATTAGTGTCAGAGACTTCTTCACATGCTGTAAGGATTCTGTGCCACCTTTCTTCCTCTAGCTCGGTCTGTACTGCTAATACATCTGGTGGAAGTTGATTGCTGGCTGCTCTCTCTGCAAACCTGGTTGCCAGTACTTCGGCTTTCTGTTGAGGATCCTTGGGGTGTGGAGCTTTAGGTGTTTTATTCCCTTTGGCCCGGTGAATTTGCTGCCACATCTCTCCGAGAGAGGTGTGTTCATTCAGCAGTGAACACCATTCCAGCCACTTTTGTTCTTTTATTTGTCTGGTCTCTCGATGTACATGTTCCTTGACCTCACAAAGTAAGATCCTGTTGCGGTCACTTGGCTGCTTTTTGTATAGCTTTCTTGTTCTATTGAGTCTATGGTTGAGTTCTTTGACACGTTCGCAATAGTACCAATGATCTTTATGGTGTCCGGTGGACTGTTTTTTCAGTGGGATTGAGTGGTTGGCTGCACTTTGAATCGCTCTGACAAATTCTTGTTCTGCCTGATTAATGTCTTCGGGAAGATCATAGTTTCTTTGCCACTCTGAAATGAGGTTTTGAAATCGGTCCCAGTTTGCTAAAACAAAGTTCCAGGCTTCAGATGGAGGCGGAGGTGGGGTGGGTAGATCTAACTGAAGATCAATTTGGACCCCATAGTGGTCGCTTGTCAGTGTGGGCTCAACTTACCATGTTGCTGCATCTCTTAGGGAGGCTGAAACGAAGGTTAGGTCTAATCGGCCTCCTTGGATGTGGGTAGGTTCATTTTTGTTTAGGATTTGTATTTCTGGAAGCTGGTCCAGTAGATGTGTAATGTGTATGCCGGCTTCATTTGTTTTGTTCGAGCCCAGTGCCAATCGATGATGGGCATTAAAATCTCCACAAATGATTGTGTTTGTTGTTGTCGCGTCTCCAAATAACACAGAGAGATTCATTTCGGCTTGTGGAGACCTGTACACATTGAACACTTCAAGTTTGTCGTGTCTTAGCTCAATGGTGACTCCCATTACCTCTGTCCCTGCTCCACAATTGGGTGGGCTGGTTATGGATTTGGAGATCAGGTCACATTTTACATAGATTGCACATCCCCTGGATTGCCCATTGATCCATGGAAGGAAGAAGCCTCGATGGCCTGAGATTTTAGGTTCTAATCCGGCTCGAAGCAAGCTCTCCTGTAGTATCAGGATGTCTATGCCCTTGGTTGCTGCAATGCATTGCAAGTGTTGCAATTTAGTGCGCAGTCCTTGCGCATTCCATTGCAGGATCTTTAGAATTCTAGGTTCTTGGAATTTGCTGATAATTCCGTGGTATCCATGGAGTCTGATGAACACGCCATGGAAGTTGCAATTGGTGTATAGGTTCTTAGTGGACCTGAAATTGACTCATCAATGTCGCTTTCCGACGAGCTGGACTCTATCTGCTTTTTATGGGGGTGTCTCCTGCCCTGCTGTCTTGACGGTGTGGATATTACATCTTCGAATTTTTTGAGCTTGTGCTCAATTGTCTTCCGAGTCTCTGTGGTTTGCTTGATTCCATGTGAAGACAGCAGACTTTCGATCAACTCAGTGACCAAAGTTTTGAGCATTGGCCAGAGAGCGTCCAGTTCAGTGGGAGCACTATTTAATGTTGTGCAGGTTAGGGGCCTAGTGGCTTTTAGACCCTTCTCGGTGGTAACTTTGGCACTGGAATTGCTACTCCTATTGGCCCCAGTGTGCTTGCTGGATGAAATGGGAGGCCGACTGCTTTGAACATGATTCTTGTGTCCTCCATCTTTCTTTTTGTCCTGTACTGTCTTCTCACCCTTCACCATGGCCGATGGTGAAGGGCCGTGTGCCCCCTCTTCCTGAATGGGTAGACCCCACGCGGTTTTAGTGGGCATGGGAGCTGGTATTCGTTTTGGTGGGGGTTTCGGCTCCACTGTAGGCGTGGTGGGGTTCGTTTGAAGCCTTTTGAGTCTTTCAGGGCATTTCAAGTTCCAGGCATGATGTGCCTTGGAACAATTTGGGCTTTTTGCCTGAACAGGGTGGTTTGCCTTGAATTTATCAATACATGTTTTTGTATCATGGAGCTGGCTGCAGACTCCGCACCTCACTGGGCGTTGGCAGCCATCTTTGTGATGCCCAAATCTCTGACATCTGAAGCATCTTAGGGGTTCTGGGGTGTAAGGCCTGTGTTGGAACACGCCCCAGATTCCAAGGTCAAGTTTCTCCGGGATCCGTCCTCTTACTGTGAGAAGGACTTGTCGAGTTTCCTGTTTTGTGGTTCGTACTTGGCATCTCTCTGCTGACACCACATAGTTCAGCTTTTCGAGATGGCCAAGGGCCATATGCAAGGGATAGTGGAGGACAATGATTTTACTTATTTTATCCTCTGATTTCAGTTCCTCACATTTTGCGTAATTTTTTAGAATCGTAGCGGCCGACTCGTCTTTAGGCCTCAGAATGTATTCTCCTTTGAGATTAGGTTTTGCTCTGACCTGGAGCTGGAGGTACTCTTTTTCCAGGTCCACTACAGCAGCGTAGGAAGACTTACCTTCCGTGTGCTGCACTTTGAAGACTGGAAGCGTAGATCTAGTCTGAGGCGCTGGGAGAGCTGGAGAAGCTGGAGAGATTAATGGGCGATGGGTCGTTATGGCGTGGCTTGTCCTGTTAGCCTTATTCCCGTGATGCCACTCGCCGTCACTTTCGGAACTAGTATCCATTATCGATGGTCTTTTCCTACACTGAGCAGCATTGCTGGATCGATTATAAGCCAATTGGAATTCCATGATGAAATTCAAATGATCACTTGTGGAGTGGTCTGGTGAGTGAAGTTGATGCTCTGTGCTACTGGAGACAAAGTGCTTGTGTGTCGGATTCGGGCCAATGCCAGGATGTATATATAGTCCTCATCAGGTCATGTTCAAAGGTGAGGCGCACGTCTGGTATTACCCCAGGACGTTGTTTCGATCCCAGTTCTTCTCCAATGATTTTTCAATTATGACACTTTAAAATAGAAATATATCACAACTGAATTTAAATATTTCATCACAAATAAATAATTTCTCAGTTTTTTCCTCTTAAAATATTATGAAAAGTTAGCCATTGAAATTTTGTTTCACATTATTAATTTTAAAATTTGCATATACAAAAATAATTGCATTCTTATTATAAAATATTTATTTTTATTACATATTTTATATTTCTCTGCGAATGAAAGAAATCATTTCCATAATGTGAGTATCATGTTAGACAATCGGATTTTTGTAGTTAGCTAATGTGAATATATTGTTCTTACGACTCTTTATCAAGGAAGTTTTTCCACCTCACCATTGCACACATCAGTATAATTGCTGTGACCTTAATTAATACTCTGAGAATTGGCTTGAAAAGTCACTTGCGTCACCTTTTTTTTTGTTATCAAATATTATAATTCCTGCTACCGTCAACTCTATGCTCTCGCTATAAACTAAATGTCACCGGCAATTTGAGACTAATTTTCTATTTCTGTAAGTAGGAAAATCAAGGGTGGCGTCGCTCAGAGCAGACAATGAGTGGGGAGGAACCCGTGTCACTGCGAGAGGTAATCGGCAGGGGTGTCAATCTTAATGAATACCATTCCTTTGTTTGCCCTGGGGGGGAGGGTCAGGCCAGCATCAATTGTTTGGTAATGCCAAGAATCCACGAACAGTGCTGACAAATGTCAAGACTGGCGAGTATGCATGAGGTTGGCAGTTTGTTAGCATGTGTCCAGGCCTCAAGGGAAGGCTCCATAGATGGATAAGCGGCTACTGCTTACACAGACACTTGTAGTCGTATATACCAACATTAAACCTACTATTGTTTCCGTTACTTCTTCTATTACTTCTTTTACTACAACTACCATGAATACTAATAGGAAGATATTATTAGTGTTGCTATGGCTCCTACTATTACTGCTACTTCTAATACAACTACTACTACTATTAATAATAATAATAATAATAATTATTATTATAATAATAATTGAGAAAATCACCTGGAGCTCCTAGGTGATTTGAACCTACGACCAGTGAACTGCCAACAGCAACTTCTTTAACTGTACCACCCCTAAGTTATATGTTATATAACCTGGGATTCTACTATAACGATAGGAAGTCTGGAGTATTCTCCTGGAAGCCATTCTAAGTTTTACAAATAACTCCTTCCTCTCGACTTCCTGACTTAGAATCGACAGTAGAAGTCGATTCTACGGAATTGACAGGAAGTTGACTCATTACACTCCTAGGTTATATAACGTATTTTAGATAAGGGTGGTACAGGTTCTGGTTGGGAGTACAAATGTTTGTGGCCTTGAGTAAAGATATCAGTTGTTTTTCATTGACATATGTATATATATATATATATATATATATATATATATATATATATATATATATATATATATATATATATATATATATATATATATATATATATATATATATATATATATATATATGTCGTACCTAGTAGCCAGAACGCACTTCTCAGCCTACTATGCAAGGCCCGATTTGCCTAATAAGCCAAGTTTTCCTGAATTAATATATTTTCTCTAATTTTTTTCTTATGAAATGGTAAAGCTATCCATTTCATTATGTATGAGGTCAATTTGTTTTTATTGGAGTTAAAATTAACGTAGATATATGACCGAACCTAACCAACCCTACCTAACCTAACCTAACCTATCCTATCTTTATAGGTTAGGTTAGGTTAGGTAGCCGAAAAAGTTAGGTTAGGTTAGGTTAGGTAGGTTAGGTAATCGAAAAACAATTAATTCATGAAAACTTGGCCTATTAGGCAAATTGAGCCTTGCATAGTAGGCTGAGAAGTGCGTTCTGGCTACTAGGTACGACATATATATATATATATATATATATATATATATATATATATATATATATATATATATATGTCGTACCTAGTAGCCAGAACTCACTTCTATGCCTACTATGCAAGGCCAGATTTGCCTAATAAGCCAAGTTTTCATGAATTAATTGTTTTTCGTCTACCTAACCTACCTAACCTAACCTAACCTAACTTTTTCGGCTACCTAACCAAACCTAACCTATAAAGATAGGTTAGGTTAGGTTAGGTAGGGTTGGTTAGGTTCGGTCATATATCTACGTTAATTTTAACTCCAATAAAAAAAAATTGACCTCATTCGTAATGTAATGGGTAGCTTTATCATTTCATAAGAAAAAAGTTAGAGAAAATATATTAATTCAGGAAAACTTGGCTTATTAGGCAAATCGGGCCTTGCATAGTAGGCCGAGAAGTGCGTTCTGGCTATTAGGTACGACATATATATATATATATATATATGTCGTACCTAGTAGCCAGAACTCACTTCTCAGCCTACTATGCGAGGCCCGATTTGCCTAATAAGCCAAGTTTTACTGAATTATTATATTTTCTCTAATTTTTTTCTTATGAAATGATAAAGCTACCCATTTCATTATGTATGAGGTCAATTTTTTTTAATTGGAGTTAAAATTAACGTAGATATATGACCGAACCTAACCAACCCTACCTAACCTAACCTAACCTATCTTTATAGGTTAGGTTAGGTTAGGTAGCCGAAAACGTTAGGTTAGGTTAGGTTAGGTAGGTTAGGTTGTCGAAAAAACATTAATTCATGAAAACTAGGCTTATTAGGCAAATCGGGCCTTGCATAGTAGGCTGAGAAGTGAGTTCTGGCTACTAGGTACGACATATATATATATATATATATATATATATATATATATATATATATATATATATATATATATATATATATATATATATATATATATATATATATGTATATATATATTTTATATATATATATATATATATATATATATATATATATATATATATATATATATATGTCGTACCTAGTAGCCAGAACGCACTTCTCAGCTTACTATGCAAGGCCGAATTTGCCTAATAAGCCAAGTTTTCATGAATTAATTGTTTTTCGTCTACCTAACCTACCTAACCTAACCTAACCTACCTTTTTCGGCTACCTAACCGAACCTAACCTATAAAGACAGGTTAGGTTAAGTTAGGTAGGGTTGGTTACGTTTGGTCATATATCTGCGTTAATTTTAACTCCAATAAAAAAAAATTGACCTTATACATAATGAAATGGGTAGCTTTATTATTTCATAAGAAAAAAATTAGAGAAAATATATTAATTCAGGAAAACTTGGCTTATTAGGCAAATTCGGCCTTGCATAGTAGGCTGAGAAGTGCGTTCTGGCTACTAGGTACGACATATATATATATATATATATATATATATATATATATATATATGTCGTACCTAGTAGCCAGAACTCACTTCTCAGCCTACTATTCAAGGCCCGATTTGCCTAATAAGCCAAGTTTTCCTGAATTAATATATTTACTATAATTTTTTTCTTATGAAATGATAAAGCTACCCTTTTCACTATGTATGAAGTCAATTTTTGGTTATTGGAGTTAAAATTAACGTAGATATATGACCGAACCTAACCAACCCTACCTAACCTAACCTAACCTATATATATAGGTAAGGTTAGGTTAGGTAGCCAAAAAAAGCTAGGTTAGGTTAGGTTAGGTAGGTTAGGTAGACGAAAAAACATTAATTCATGAAAACTTGGCTTATTAGGCAAATCGGGCCTTGCATAGTAGGCTCAGAAGTGAGTTCTGGCTACTAGGTACGACATATATATATATATAATATATATATATATATATATATATATATATATATATATATATATATATATGTCGTACCTAGTAGCCAGAACTCACTTCTCAGCCTACTATGCAAGGCCCGATTTGCCTAATAAGCCAAGTTTTCCTGAATGATTATATTTTCTATAATTTTTTTCTTATGAAATGATAAAGCTGCCCTTTTCACTATGTATGAGGTAAAAATTTCTTTATTGGAGTTAAAATTAACGTAGATATAAGACCGAACCTAACCAACCCTACCTTACCTAACCTAACCTATCTTTATAGGTAAGGTTAGGTTAGGTAGCCAAAAAAAGCTTGGTTAGGTTAGGTTAGGTAGGTTAGGTAGACGAAAAAACATTAATTCATGAAAACTTGGCTTATTAGGCAAATCGGGCCTTGCATAGTAGGCTGAGAAGTGAGTTCTGGCTACTAGGTACGACATATATATATATATATATATATATATATATATATATATATATATATATATATATATATATATATATGTCGTACCTAGTAGCCAGAACTCACTTCTCAGCCTACTATGCAAGGCCCAATTTGCCTAATAAGCCAAGTTTTTAAGAATGAATTATTTTTCGACTACCTAACCTACCTAACCTAACCTAACCTAACTTTTTCGGCTACCTAACCTAGCCTAACCTATAAAGATAGGTTAGGTTAGGTTAGGTAGGGTTGGTTAGGTTCGTTCATATATCTACGTTAATTTTAACTCCAATAAAAAAAAATTGACTTCATACATAATAAAATTGGTAGCTTTATCATTTCATAAGAAAACAATTATAGAAAATATATTAATTCAGGAAAACTTGGCTTATTAGGCAAATCGGGCCTTGCATAGTAGGCTGAAAAGTGCGTTCTGGCTACTAGGTACGACATATATATATATATATATATATATATATGTCGTACCTAGTAGCCAGAACGCACTTCTCAGCCTACTATGCAAGGCCCAATTTGCCTAATAAGCCAAGTTTTCATGAATTAATTGTTTTTCGGCTACCTAACCTACCTAACCTAACCTAACCTAACTTTTTCGGCTACCTAACCTAACCTAACCTATTAAGATAGGTTAGGTTAGGTTAGGTAGGGTTGGTTAGGTTCGGTCATATATCTACGTCCATTTTAACTCCAATAAAAAAAAATTACCTCATACATAATGAAATGGGTAGCTTTATCATTTCATCAGCAAAAAATTAGAGAAAATATATTAATTCATGAAAATTTGGCTTATTAGGCAAATCGGGCCTTGCATAGTAGGCTGAGAAGTGCGTTCTGGCTATTAGGTACGACATATATATATATACATATATATAAATATATATATATATATATATATATATATATATATATATATATATATATATATATATATATATATATATATATACATATATACATATGTCAATGAAAAACAATATATATATATATATATATATATATATATATATATATATATATATATATATATATATATATATATATATATATATATATATATATATATATATATATATATATATATAGGTGTATACTGGCAGCAGGTTTTCTTTCAAACATGTTTCATTGAATATGACCGCATATTCTGTATTTATTATTTTCTGGTTTAGGGCTTCTATCCCTCTAACTATTTTCTTAGCATCAGGGCTTAGTTGAAATAGGAGTTCTCCAAAACTCATTTTCGTACTTTTAAGGTGAAGAAAAGAAGTGATTTACTATAGAGTGTATTACACTTATTTATACAATTGGCACAATGTTTCGAACCTCCATGGGTCATTCTCAAGTGAACAGATCTTACAATGCTGGTTGATTTTATACCCGCACTGGGTCAGGTGATAATACAATAAAGGTGAAAACATGGGGGGATACATAAGGGATAAATGTGGGGTGAAACATAAAGATAACTGCAGAAGGATTATTGGCCCATACGAGGCAGCTCCTATCTAAACACAAAGATTAATCCAGTGTAATTGGCCTGTTATGTTGGACATTGTCTTCTGTGTTGGCATCGTTATGTTCTGGTCTTCTCCTTACTCTCATGGTGGGTAGAGTAAATAGTTCCGTGATTTGGGTGTTCATGGTAGGTTGTTCTATTCTTATGTAAATTGCCTCAAGAATTTGTAATCTTCTTGCATCTTGGGTTTTGTCTATTATGCAGGTATTCTTGTTCAACATTTCTCTTGTTAGAGTGATGTCATGGGCTTGTCTCATGTGATTCCTAGGGGCACCGGATTGAGGATGGCATGTCAAACGCCTCGTCAACTTGGTCGACGTCATACCTATGTACTTAGATTGAAGGTTACATCCTTCGTGGGGGCAAGTGTACATGTATACAACGCTTGACTGCTGTAGAGGGTTCTCCGTCGGCTCCGGGCTGTTTTTGATAAGGAGTTCGGAAGTCTTCTTGGTTTTGTAGAATATTATCAGGTTTATGTTTTGGTTAGGAGTAGTGCTTTTTACTCCTTTACGGATTATTTCTTTCATTATTCTTTCCTCTTTTATATGTTCACTGTGCATGGTTGATTTGTAATATAATTTTATTGGAGGTGTTATGGTTTCTGTTCTAGGTTCTGGATTATACCAACGGTCCAAGTGTCTTCTTATAGCAGCGTTTATTTCCGCGTTGCTATATCCGTTGTTCACCAATACCTGAGTTACTCTTTCAAACTCTCTACTCACGTTGCTCCATTCAGAGCAGTGGGTAAGCGCTCGACGAATATAAGCATTGAGAACACTGGCTTTGTATCTTTGGGGGCACTCACTTCTACCGTTCAGGCATAATCCTATGTTGGTGGGCTTGGTATATACGTTGGTGCTTAAAGAGGTTCCTGTTTTTGTTATTAGTACATCCAGGAATGGCAGACTGTTATTTTCACTATTTTCATGTGTAAATCGGAGTACTGACTCTCTCTCTAGATGTCTTTTTAGGTCAATTAGTTCATCTGAGTCTTTTTTCTGTGAGAATATATATATATATATATATATATATATATATATATATATATATATATATATATGTCGTACCTAGTAGCCAGAACGCACTTCTAAGCCTACTATGCAAGGCCCGATTTGCCTAATAAGCCAAGTTTTCATGAATTAATATATTTTCTCAAATTTTTTTCTTATGAAATGATAAACCTACCCATTTCATTATGTATGAGATCAATTTTTTTTTATTTGCGTTAAAATTAACGTAGATATATGACCAAACCTAACCAACCCTACCTAACCTAACCTAACCTATCTCCATAGGTTAGGTTCGGTTAGGTAGCCGAAAAAGTTAGGTTAGGTTAGGTTAGGTAGGTTAGGTTGTCGAAAAAACGATAATTCATGAAAACTTAGCTTATTAGGCAAATCGGGCCTTGCATATTAGGCTGATAAGTGCGTTCTGGCTACTAGGTACGACATATATATATATATATATATATATATATATATATGCGAACAAGCCTGAATGGTCCCTAGGACTATATGCAACTGAAAACTATATATATATATATTGCATATATATATATAGATATATATATGCAATATATATATCTATATATATATATATATATATATATTGTGACGGTAAAGCGTTGGTGTTCGGCTATTTCAAAAGCTAGGGGCAGGGCCTCGTCACATAAAGAAAAAAAAAGAGAAAAACTGGAACTTTCGTCTATGGTAAGGCATTGGGAAGATACACAAAACACAAGTAAATTTAAGAATGAAATTTTAATTACGTTAGAAAAACAAGACATGAATAAAATTAAGCATAAAATATAACAGATTAGTCAACAAACAAAATAATAAGAATAATCACTGGCAAATGAAAGTTACGTTAAGACAAGAGAATTACAGTAATAGCAAAATAAATAATAATGATGATGCCGGAATATTGGATTCGAGCTGCCACCTCTCTAAGTACACGAAAGCCAAGGCTTAGTCTACCAATGAGAGATGTCAACTGCAAGGAGCACTGGAATATTCTGACGACTCTGGGCCACAGCAGCCCAGACATCAACTTGTGGCGGAGGGTGGAGGGCAGGTGCGACGGGACACTAGCCAATCAGCGACAGGCAGGCAATGGACAAGCAGTTTGCCGGTTTACGGTGGCGGGGGCGAGCAGGTGTGCCGGTGTGCTGGATACGTTTTGCTCTCTGGGCAAAACGTTTTGGAGATACTTGCTGGATATATCTTCTATATTATCTGTTGTTGTAACGTACTTTGGAGGGAAGAGCAGGCTCAATCTCTCTTGAAAGAGATTATTGTCACAATATATATATATATATATATATATATATATATATATATATATATATATATATATATATATATATATATATATATATATATATAATATATATATATATATATATATTTAGGGGTACCACCACTGGTTTAATTAAAGGGGCCCACATTATCGAAGAAGAAAATAAATAGTGCTCAGAGAAGACCTTGTGGATTCTCACAGAATAATTTAATCTTTTTCTCTCCTACCACCCCTATTATTTTTTTTTATTTGATTTTATTGCAATGCTACAGTTTACAGAAAACACACACTTATATAACAATATACCAATCAGTGTTTGAAGACCTCGTCCAGCTCCTCGGGGGTCGGGTGCGTACCCAAGATACAGCACGCATTTCCCCTCTGAACAGCGACACTGAGGCGCTGGAACATAAAACTGGCCGCTCTTGGGTCTCTAGTCTTCCCAATGAGTTCCTCGCCCAGCTCCTTCAGGAACTTAAGTGCACATTTACCCCAGGCTCCTAGAATCTCAGAGCCTATTGGCACGAACCTGTAACAACGTTCTTGGTCCCTGTACTAGTTATTTTTCTGGGTCTTCCTGAAGGTGGCCGCCCCGCCTCCCTCAGCTGCGCTGTAAGGTAAATATGTATCAGCCAATGTAGAAGCACATGTGTAGTCCCACACGACCTGTTTACCTTCCCTCCATGGCTGCAGGGTGACTCCATCTGGGCGTTTTTGGCTGTTGTCAGGCCTGCACAACTGAGGTTCCCTTTGTGCTGGGCACCCAGCTGAAGCCAAACTTCTCTTGATGATGTCATTGACTGCTTCATGTCTGGCAATCTTTCCCTGTGTCTTACGACAGATGAGACCATGGCTGCCGTATTGGTCTGCCCGTGCATGGCCGCAAATACACCGGTGCTTGGTGGAGATAGGGGTGGCAAGGCGCAGAGCAACACCAATACTTAGGGTCCGATGGTCCAGGCGGGTGCCCAAGGCGGAATTAGGGACTGCCAACAGGAAGTCCCCGGCATGGGGCGCTTGCACAGCTAGAAGACGCTCTTTGTCTTTCCTGGAAGCTGCCTCCAGCAATGATGTGGCGATGTTCTCCACTATGGGGCTATCCCATTTGGACTGTTTGCAGTCATTTGGAAAAGTCGGTCGAGGATGAGAGTTGACGAGAGTGTCCCACTGATCGGCTCCTTCCGCGAATTTGGGATCATGAATCCCAATGGAGTCTGTTATAATATAAATGGTGGGCTTGCTATGGAGGAACTGATTCTATTAAGGGGTAAGGGTAGTTAGAAGACAGTTATCAAATATGGGAGAGTTAAAAGGCACGGCCCCCAAAATAAATTATCCACAGTAATAATACTTGCTACTAGACCTTGTCAGTCTTAGGGTTGATCAATACACTCCCACACAGGAAGAAGGGATACTCTGTTCTAAGGTACTTATTTATTAACCCCTTAACAACCCCTCATACACACTCACACCAATAACAATAATAATAATTACTTTACCACCCTATCCTACGTTAAAACCTTGGTCAACGTAGACAGGATACAAGGTTTACACAGAGAACAAGCTAGGGTAAAGTACTACTGGATAAGCATTGAAGCTGGATGCAGCTTAGGGTAATGAAACCACGTGGGACCCTAATACAAAACACAACACTTAGGGGGTACTCAAAACACTGGCAAATACTACCCCCAGGTCTCACCAATATTTACTACCAGAGTAGGTACACTTAAAAACACCCCGTACTTAACTTAATGGTACAGGAACTTCAGGTAAGGGAAATAAGTAAGAGGAGAAGGGAGGAGAGTAGGGGTGCAGCCACAGAGTAGGTCTCGTCCCCACGAACGCCAGCCAGAAGAAGGACGCTCCTAGCGACCAGCTTAGGCCTCCCGCATGTCGTGGTGCCAGAAGGAGCCTAATTGATCGTGCAGCTAAGCACATTAAAGATCTTTCCCTAGGCAACGTATTGTTACTTTACAAATGATTAAAGTATTAGTAAACATAGTTGGTGCCTATGTTATTATTTAATAATCAACCCCAGCTCAATCTTTAAATGCTCTTTGAGAAACAAGAATAGTCTTACGTCTGGCAGGGAAGATATAAACAATTGCCACTCGTGATGCGCTCAACTGTACTATAAGAAAGTTTAATAGCTCACTTTTGACCTCTGGTTTCCACTGAGGAACCCAGGGTCATAACACTCCTCCCCCCTTCAGAGAAAAAAAAAGTGACTACTAGAATAGTAGTCATATTTTTTTTTGGAAGGGTATACAGAGAATAAAAAGGAAAATTAATGACAAAAAAAAGAATCAATCAAAAACAACAATTTCCCTGTAAGAAAAATACAAAGGAATTCTCTGAAAAAAAACACATACACAAAAAAAAAAACAGGGAAGTAAATAATTTGGACACGGAATATTTAATGTCACAGGAGAACCTAAAAAAAATAACTAAAGCATGACAGTTGGTAAATGGCTTCCTGTGACGGCCGACAGAGCGTCGGCCGTCACGTTGAGTCGGCCCAGTAGGTGGGTAATGGAAAGATTGAAGTCCTGTAGGTACTATGCCCACCTGAGGATGCGTTTATTCTTCCCCCTTCATCTGAGTCAGGAAGACTAGTGGGTTATGGCCCGTGTACACTTCCACTATATTACCTGTGAGGTAAACTTCGAACTTTTTACATGTTAACACTAGCGCCAACGCCTCTTTTTCTACCACTGAATAATTGCGTTGCGCCTTGTCGAATTTCACAGAGTAATAATATACTGGGTGTTCCACCTGATCATCCCCAGTTTGCAACAACACTGCACCAGCACCCGAGTCAGACGCGTCAACATGAATTTTAAATGGTCGGTCGAACCTTGGACTAGCAAGCACTGGGGCGGAAGCTAAGATCAATTTCAAATTTTTAAATGCCTCTGCACAGTCTGCTGACCACTTAAATTTAACGGCCTTCCGCAACAAGTCTGTGAGAGGTGTGGCAACACTGGAAAAGTTCTGACAAAAGCGTCGATAGTACGCACACATACCGATAAATCTTTGAACGTCCTTTTTAGACTTTAGCACTGGATACTCCAGAATGGCACTGATTTTATCTTGCCGAGGTAACACTTTTCCTTGGCCCACTTCATAACCGAGGTATGTCACTGTGCCTTGGCCAAAATGACACTTTTTTGCATTTAAGGTAAAATTTGCCTTTTTCAAGATTGCGAACAACTGGCGTAACCTAGCTATGTGGTCAGCCCAATTACTGTCAAAGAGCATGATATCATCTAAATACGCCCGACAATTTGGCACATTAGCGAGCAGAGAGTTCATGAGTCGTGGCAGGGGCATTACGCAAGCCGAACGGTAACACTTGATACTCAAAAACACCCTCAGGTGTCACGAACGCAGTTAGTTGTTTAGCACGTTCAGTGAGTGGGATTTGATAATACCCCCTCGAGAGGTCGAATTTCGAGACGTACTTGGCGTTTCCCAGTTCGTCAATGCAGTCCTCGAGGAGGGGCAGCGGATAGGCATCCACAATGGTCACCTTGTTGAGCTGCCGATAGTCGGTGCATAATCGCCAGGAGCCGTCTGGTTTGGGGACCATAAGGCAGGGCGAGCACCAAGAGCCCTGGCTCGGCCGGATGAGGCCGTGCTGGAGCAAGAAGTCGACCTCCTTCCGTACGATGGCCTTCTTTTCTGGACTCATCCGATAGGGTTGAAGGCGAATGGGGGTGAAGTCCGTCAACTTGACATCATGGCAAATGGCATCAGTCTGGGTCGGGACCTCCCCGAACAGACTGGAGAATTCATCAACCAACGACTGCACCTCTTCACGTTGGGCCATCTGCAAATGGGACAGTCCCTCCTCCACAGCATTCACAGAACTAGAATTATTGAAAATGAGATTAGTTGGGTCCCCAGAACAATCATCCCCTCTCTCACTGGAAACGAAAACATTGGTAAGTGCAATGGGCCTGGGGCCCTGGAACTTCTTCAGCTGATTTACATGTACGAGCATTACCTGGTCACGTTTGTCAGAGTGCCTCACTTTGTACGTGAGGTCCCCAGTCTTTTCTGTCACAATGTAGGGGCCTTTGTACTTGTGGGACATAGTGTTCCCTAGTCGAGGCTCTAATACCAGGATAGGGTCGCCAGGCTGAAATACCCGTAACTTAGATTTAGCATTGTTACGTTCTTTCATCTTTTCTTGGGCCTTCCCAAGATACTTTAATGCAGCCGCCTTGCAGTCCTTGAGTCTCTGGTGGTGTTGCGCAAAGAAAGCCGAACCTTCGGTTAACGTTACGTTCCCTAACATTTGCAAGGGTCCACGAACTTTATGGCCAAAGACTAACTCAAAAGGAGAACAACCCAGTGAACTTTGTAATCCCTCTCTAGCCGCAAACAAAACATACGGTAAATTCTCATCCCAGAAGGTGTGGAACTCTCGCACGATGTCTTCAACATCTGCTTCAAAGTTAGATGGAAACGTTCAATTACCCCCTGACTCTGTGGATGGTATGGGCTGGAAACCTTATGAGTTATTCCATGGTCCTTACAAAATTGCTAAAAAATATCAGACTTAAAGTTAGTACCATTGTCAGTTTGCACGACCAGGCAGTCCAAAAGTGGAAAAAAAATGCAACATACGAGCCACAACAGTTTTTGCTCGGATGTTCCTTACAGCAAAAGCCTCTGGGTAACGAGTAGTGATACACATCATCGTGATTAGGTAAATATTACCAGACTTAGTTCTAGGTAATGGTCCAACACAATCCATTACCACATGAGAAAATGGTTCCTCTGGCACGACAACAGGCCTTAGAGAAGCTTTAGGTGGAGTCTGGTTTGGTTTCCCAACCAGTTGACAAACAATACATGCATTACAAAATTTTGCCACATCGCTTTTCAGCTTGGGCCAGAAAAAATACTTTAAAATTTTGTGATACGTAATATTTATACCTTGATGTTCCCCCATAGGATCATCATGAGCAGCTGCCAAAATTCTTTCTCTATAGCAGGTCGGCAACATAACCTGGTGGACTACCTCCCACTCATTTGACAAGGGAGCACTCTGTGGTCTCCATTTTCTCATCAAAATCCGATCATTGTAGTAGTACCCAGTTGCTGCGTCTACAATTTCCTCCATAGAGACGGCTGTCTCATGACAATCTGCAAGAGTGGGGTCAGCTTTCTGTAACTTACTCAAGGAGGCATCTAGGCCTTGGTCAGATGCCATTAACCGAGGCTCAACAGTGTTCTCCTCCACCTCCCCACTACTCTCGGTAGATGGCGGTGGCAGGCTCTCCACAATGTCCTCAGCCACGTCATCGAGTCGGGCCATGAATGTGTCCGCGAGGTCCACTTGGTTTTCACCACTCGGAAAGTTCCTTGTGTCCTCGGGATTTACCACCTTGGCAAGCACAGGGCTGCCCTTACATTTAAGTCCCATAGACCTGGTCACCGCGCACGCAGGGTACACAACATTATCTTCTGCAGCGGGTGGATCCAGGCAAACCTTAGGGGTAGGCAACATAATAGGCAGTCTGGAGTCCCCTACCTTATTCCCTGCTAAATCATTAGCAACTATTACATCAACATTAGGGAAAGGTAGGTATGAAGTGACTCCAACTGTACAAACACCCTTGTGGAAATCAGATTCCAGGGTAACCTTATTGAGGGGTATTGCTCGAGTATCACTAGTGACACCCTCGACCAGTACCACCTCTCCAGTGTCGAGAGTGTTGGCACCTTGCAACACACTCTCTAAAATTAAAGTCTGGATGGCACCGGTGTCTCGGAAGATCACCACGTCCTTCCAGGAAGAACCCTCAGACAAAAGTAGTCTCCCTTTCGATAAGAATGGGGTAAGCAAGTCCAACCACTGTGGGTTGGAGGTCTTACTCCCTAACCCTTCCGAAGGCCTCAAGCCCTGTGTCACAACTAGAGCATTGGGTCTTTTTTCCGGGTACAGTTGCCAACAATGGCTAATAGTGTGGTTTGGACGTTTACAGTGACCACAAAAACGTCGGGGAGAAAAGACATTACTAACAGAATTACCCTTCGGTTCACCCTTAGGTACCATGGGGCTAGACACTTTAACAGGGTTAGTTATGTCTGAAACAGAAGGTGCATTAGTTAAAGGGTTAGAATGAGCTGGTCGGGACTGGCTGTGGGTATAAGTTTTGTTACTCTGTGGGGTATAATTATTTTTATTGGGCCTTTTGCCCGCCAATTGGTAGTTTTCTGCCAACTTGGCCAAATCCCCTATTTTAGAATTTACCTCTACCCTACTTCTAATGTAATGTGAAACATTCTCTGGCATAATATCTATAAAATGCTCCATTAAAACTATGTTCCTGAGAGCCTCGTATGTTTCGGCTTTCGCCGAGCAAATCCATTTATCAAACAATCTAATTTGATCATTAACAAATTCAGTGAGCAGTTGGTTGTGAGTAGGCCTAAGGTTGCGATAAGCTTGGCGGTGAGCTTCAGGCGTAATTTCATATGCCCGCAAAATACGTTCCCTGACTTTATCATATTCAAAACACTCGTCGTCAGGCATGTTTATAAAAATATCTTGTGCTTTACCCCTAAGTCTTCCCTGTAAGATTTTCACCCACTCTTCCTTTGGCCAGTTCATGGACATGCCAATCTCTGAAAATCGTTGAAAAACCTTTCAGGGTCCGACTCGGAAAATTCAGGCAGATTATGCTTTTTCTCATAATGCCTGGGGTTTGAATCCCCGGCAGGTGGAGGTCCAGTGGCATTCGCTCTAATTCTAGCCTCCTCGGTTTTGAGTTTTTGCTCCTCTAATTTTATTTTTGCTAACTCTAGAGCTAATTCTCTATCCCTATGAGCTGCACTTTCTGCTTGGCTAGGCTGGCATAAAGGTGTATCACTTGCCAATAGTTCTTCATCAATACAATGTTGTAATATTTCATTCACCAAAGTCCACTTTTTATCCGCGTCATTTAATTCTAGGTCAAATTCCTTGCCTAACAATACTAAATTAGACTTGGTAAGTTTCTTTACCTCTACCACTGAAGGCTCCCTTCCCAGTCTCTGCATTTCAGATGACATCACTAATAATTTTAGCTCCCAGCCAAAGAAAGCTTGTTCTAGCTTGTTCTCTGTGTAAACCTTGTATCCCGGACAGGCCCCCACTTGTTATAATATAAATGGTGGGCTTGCTATGGGGGAACTGATTCTATTAACCCTCAAACCGTGCATATCATATATAAATGATATCAGTGACAAAACCGAAACTGCGCACATCATTTATATATGATTTCGTGTCTAGAGCTATAATTTAAACGCCCCGACTGGGATAGGGGCAGCTATAGTACAGCCACGAGCAATAGTTGCCAGATGCCACCTAGAAAAAAAATCCAGGCCAACATTCTTGGGTGTTACAGCGTCAGTATTGAGCAAGCCACCAAGGCTGGCACACGCAGCACGAGCTCACAGCACTGCTGTTCAGCTTGTGACCACAGCATTGCCTACAAATACCATAATATAAATGATACTGCTATTATTTAGCAGTGATAGTATTACTGAAGCCCCCTGACTGTGATAAAACTGACCAGGATACTGATAATAGCAGGATTGTGGTGATATTTAGCGCTGTGCTCCATGAAGGAAGGAGTAAGGCTGTGGAGGGAGGGTTGCGGCGTCATCTTCTGACTGTGTGTGACCACCATTTATTGACTGCACTCACCATACCAGCTTAGTGGTTCGCTATGGTGAACACAAATGTAGATACTTATATATAACGTGTGTATAGAGTGTGATAACAGCAAGAGGATTAGGTTGGGAACCGCCATTTTGGTGAGGGAGGAGCGTCGTCTGCACGACTTGGCATGGTGTTTACTGATGGGCCACTATGGTCTTTGGGCACCATACCAGCTTATTTGTACAGGTATAGTGAATAAAACAGGTAGGTACTTATATATAATGTGTGTATATAGCGTAATAACACCACAAACAATATTGTTGGAGGACAAATATTAGTGCGTCTGGCCTTGAGGGCGGCCGCCGATCAGCTGACTGTGTGAGTAGCTATGTCTTATGGCATTTACTCACCATACAAGCTTAGATGTACAGTTATGGTGAACAAAACATGTAAATACGTATATATAACGTCTGTGTATAGTGAATAAATACAGAAAGAGTATTGTGGGAGGTGAATGAGGGTGAGTGAGGTGGTGTTGAGGGAGGGAGTGGCTCGCTGGTGTTTGGCGATCACTCCTCGTTGCTTTTTGACTCACAAGACCAACTTAGTAGTTCGTTATGGTGTACAAAACATGCAAATACTTATATATAACCTGTGTATATAGTGTAACAACAGCAAAACTATTTGTTTATTGTTTTATGAACATAATAAATGAATCACTAATATGCACACCATAATTTTGAGTACAGCGATGGTTCACACATTTTATAATATAAATATACCACAATTCACTGTAGGGAATAATATTACTGCAAAAAAATTAAGAAAAAATCAATCAGAGACATTGAAATAATTAGGTAATAATATATTTGTGGCAACTGCCGTCTGACAGCTCGGACGGAGCAGACCTCGTCTGGCGAAGGCTCTGCCAACGCCCCTTTTTTGTCACACTTCCCTATCCTATTTCGGCTAAAATATGTTACCTACGATTTTTTTGTTATTTTTTCCGTGATCAGGGAACAAAAATGAACACTTCTATAAGACGAAAGAATTTTTTGGATTTTTTTTTTGTTGCGCCTGTGGGTGTGAATTCCATTTGGGCCCCTAGCGGTTTGAGGGTTAAGGGGTAAGGGTAGTTAGAAGACAGTTATCAAATATGGGAGAGTTAAAAGGCCCGGCCCCCAAAATAAATTATCCACAGTAATAATACTTGCTACTAGACCATGTCAGTCTAAGGGTTGATCAATACACTACCACACAGGAAGAAGGGATACTCTCTTCTAAGGTACTTATTTATTAACCCCTTAACAACCCCCCATACACACTCACACCAATAACAATAATAATAATTACTTTACCACCCTATCTTACGTTAAAGCCTTGGTTACGTAAAAGTCTCTTAGGTGTTCCGGTAGTATTTCCTTAACTAATTCACCTGTTGCACTGGTCGAGGATAAGAATGCCGGCAATGCTAAGTGTGTCGCCTTGCGAATACCTATCCCCCCGAGTCTAACTGGGAGCGTTGCTTGGCCCCATTGGTCATCTTGCATATGTATATATACATATATATATATATATATATATATATATATATATATATATATATATATATATATATATATATATATATATATATATATATATATATATGTCGTACCTAGTAGCCAGAACGCACTTCTCAGCCTACTATGCAAGGCCTGATTTGCCTAATAAGCCAAGTTTTCCTAAATTAATATATTTTCTCAATTTTTTTTCTTATGAAATGATAAAGCTGCCCATTTCATTATGTATGAGGTCAATTTTTTTATTTTAGTTAAAATTAACGTAGATATATGACCGAACCTAACCAACCCTACCTAACCTAACCTAACCTATCTTTATAGGTTAGGTTAGGTTAGGTAGCCAAAAAAGTTAGGTTAGGTTAGGTTAGGTAGGTTAGGTAGTCGAAAAATAAATAATTCATGAAAACTTGGCTTATTAGGCAAATCGGGCCTTGCATAGTAGGCTGAGAAGTGTGTTCTGGCTACTCGGTACGACATATATATATATATATATATATATATATATATATATATATATATATATATATATATATATATATATATTTATATATATATATATATATATATATATATATATATATATATATATATATATATATATATATATATATGATTAAAAGGCTCGATTAAAAGAGCACCAGAGGTCCCTCACTGTCTCATTGCCTTAGAGAGAATGGAATTCTGGTGGGTTAAATACCCCAGAATTCCTACCTCTCTTATGGCTTTGAAGTATGGTGCAGTAGATACAGTGTGTACCTGATACTCTGTTGGCCAGGGTTCGAGTCTCCTGGTGGGTTGAATGTTTAAAAAGATATATTCTTCAGCTTGCAGTATTAGGCAAGTCTGTGCATTAAAGCATTTTACACTGCGTTCTCCTACATAACAGGGCTCGATTAAAAGAGCACCAGAGGTCCCTCACTGTCTCGTTGCCTGGGAGGGAATAGAATTCTGGTGGGTTAAATACCCCAGAATTCCTACCTCTCATATGGCTTTAAAGTATGGTGCAGTGGGTACAGTGTGTACCTGCCACTCTGTTGGCCAGGGTTCGAGTCTCCTGGTGGGTTGAGTGTTTAAAAAGATATATTCTTCAGCTTGCGGTATTAGGAAAGTCTGTGCATTAAAGCATTTAACACTGCGTTCTCCCACATAACAGGGCTCGATTAAAAGAGCACCAGAGGTCCCTCACTGTCTCATTGCCTGTGAGAGAATGGAAATCTGCTGGGTTAAATACCCCAGAATTCCTACCTCTCTTATGGCTTTGAAGTATAAACTTGTTTTATACTTTGAAGTTTTTTTTCCCAAAACTCTGCACTTGCACAGTGAAATTCCTGCGGCCCAGGACTTCCCTAATTTTTCCTTCCACCCAGGGCTTTCCACTTCCAAAATTCCTTGCATATACTGCATCCCTCTCATTAAAGACTGTACCTCTCTCTACCAGTTTAAGATAAAAACCAAACACTACCTAATAAATTCCCTGAAACCTACCTCACTCCTCTATTGTCAACCCATGTCTGTTATTATTTTTTTTAATCAACACTGTTTGTCAACCTATTGTATTTGTGCTGCTTTTTCAGTCATGTTTCCCCTTTTTTTTATCTTTATTTGTATTTGTTCTCAACACTTTTTATTCTTTATGCTCAATTAGTATTAAGTTCTAGATATTAATTTTTTTCTTGCCCGAAACGCATTGCGTAATAGTGGCTTTAGGCATTGTATGTACTAGCTCTATCTACATATCAATCCATTAATGTAACATCACTTGTATGTATGTACCTTACCTGAATAAACATATATTTATTTATTTATATTTAAACATATAAACATTAAGAGTTATCAATATGGGAGATCTCAAAGGCCCGGCCCCCAAATAAAACTATAAGCAGTGCTGAATACTTGGCTACACACAAGGTCAGTCTAGAGGTTGATCTAAGATCTCTTACACAGGTAGAACTGATACTCCCTTACTTCACTTACTTCTTTATTAACCCCTTAACAACCCCCCATATACATTCACACCAATAACAAAAACAATAATAACTTTACCACACTATCTTACGTTAAAAACCTTGGTCCACTTAAGCAGGATACAAGGTTTTACACTGAACACAAGATAGGGTAAAGTTCTACTAGGGAAACACTTGAAGCTAGAGTCAGCTTAGGGTAGGGAGACCACGTGGTTCCACAGGGACCCCCTTAGAATAACTAGTAATATATACACTAAGAACACCTACTACACACAAAGTATAATACTCTGCACATAGAACACGTGTATGCCAGACAATGAAGAATGTACACAGTATACTTAGCTGGAAACTAGACACAGAAATAAGAAACGAGGAGGAAGGGTAGGAGGATCCTGTCCACCCAACGCCAGCTCAGAGAAGAAGGAGTCTCTCAGTCTTCTTCCCCCCAACTGGCTCGCTGCCGGCAGACTGCTCAACTAATCGTACCGCAGCCCTATACCAAGTTTACTCAGGTTTACTTTACAAATGATTAGAAAGTATTAGTAAACATAGTTGGTGCCTGTTATTATTTAATAATCAACCCCAAACTCAGTCTTTAAATGCTCTTTGAGAAACACGAATAGTCTTACGTCTGGCAGGGAAGATACAAACAATTGCAGCTCGTGATGTGTCCAACTATACTATAAGAAAGTTTAATAGCTCAATTTTGACCTCTGGTTTCCACTGAGGAACCCAGGGTCGTAACAAAGGCAGATCGGAAATCCTTGAGAATCTGTGTAGACTTCAAGGAACTGAACAACCGCACACACTGTGAGAAGTACCCTTTACCTAAGATAGATGAGTTGTTGTCAGTGGTCTGCAAGGGGGAAATTTTTTTAAGATTGACCTGAAAGATGCTTACTTGCAAATTCTTGTAGAGGAGGAGAGCCAGAAATTGTTAGTGATTAATACCCACAAGGGGTTATTTAAGTATAAAAGACTTCCTTTTGGACTCTCCTCGTCTCCAGCAATTTTTCAGAGATTCATGTCCCAGTTGTTAGTTAACATTGAAGGTTTGGCTAGTTTTTTAGATGACATTATTGTATGTGGAGAGAATGAGGACGTGCATGATGCTAGATTAGAACAAGTTTTGAATCTTTTGCAACAGCACAATGTGAAGATTAATAAGGGAAATACAACGTTGAAGACCAAGGCCATTGAATACCTGGGGTATCATATTTCAGGTAAGGGCTTTACTCCTTCTCACAAAAATATAGTGGCTATAATAGATGCCCCAGCCCCAACATCAGTTGGGGAAGTACAGTCTTTTGTTGGGATGGTTACATATTTTTGTAAGTTCGTGAAGAACTTTTCACCAAAATTCGCACCATTTTATGAATTGTAGAAAAAAGGGGTTAGATTTAAGTGGGCAGCAAGAGAGGAAAATGCATTCAAGAATAATAAGCAGGAATTGATCAATTCTCCAGTGCTCACTAATTTTACAGGTAGACTCCCGTTAAAACTGGAGGTAGATGCTTCCCCAGTAGGAGTGGGTTGTGTATTATTACAGGAAGTAGATGGTCAGGATAAAGTAGTATGTTTTGCTAGCAAGAAATTATCTCCTGCGGAACAGAATTATTCTCAGTTAGATAAAGAAGCCTTAGCTCTGGTATATGCTGTAAAAAGAATTGTGGTATTTTCTGCTGGGGAGGAAATTTCTTGCTATAACAGACCATAAACCCCTGCTAGGATTGTTTGGCAGAGGTAAACAGATTCCAGTTAATGCCAATGCTAGAATTCAAAGATGGGCATTACTACTCTCGCAGTTTGAGTATGATTTAGAGTTTAAGCCAGGCAAGGATAATGTAGTAGCTGATGCATTAAGTAGATTGCCTGTGACAGAAGAATTAAATTCCAGTATTCCAGTGGAGTATGTTAACCTGGTGGAATCTATGTCTTTTGAGGATATTTCATTCCAGACTATTAGGAAGGCAACTGGTAGAGATCCCAAATTAAGTCTGTTGATGAAATATGTCAAATATGGTGGGAATGATAATTTATTATTGTCAGAGTATGCTGCAGTAAAGGCTGACCTTAGTATTCACCAGGATGTACTATTGTATAGGAATAGAGTGGTGGTGCCTGGGGAACTGAGATGTAAGATTTTGGAACAGCGGCATGTAAGCCATAATGGCATAAACGCTATGAAAGCACAAGCTAGAAGTTGGGTTTGGTGGTCAAAAAATAGACCAGGATATTGCTGAGGTAACAAAAAATTGTCATATTTGCTTTAAGAATTATCAGAAACCACAGGCCTCTGTACTTTCTAGGCCATGCACTGGAAAACCCTGGTCTAGACTTCATGTAGATTATGCGGGACCTATGGATAACAAATATTACCTAGTGGTGGTGGATTCATACACTAAATTTCTGGATGTGCATGTGTGTAATTCCACCACATCATCTGTAACTTGTGAATTACTAAGGAAAACATTTTGTAATTTTGGATTGCCAGACATAATTGTCTCAGACAATGCTCCTTATTTTGTTTCTGTGGAAATGGCAGATTTTTTTCGAAAAATGGTATTAAACATGTAACACCTGCCCCCTATAATCCTTTTTCAAGTGGTCTAGCAGAGAGAGCAGTGAGATCCTTGAAAGAAGGGTTAAAGCGGTTTACGGAAGGTACTATTAATACAAGGCTTTGTAGATTTTTATATAATCAAAGGAAAACTGTTCATTCTACTACTGGTAAATCTCCGTCTGAATTAATGTTTAATAGGCACTTTAAAGTGCACATGGAAGCAGTAAAGACAGATCCCGATAAAGAGAAATCGGTAACTAGCTTGGCCAGTCAGTTGGCTCAGGGAGAGCAATTGTTATTTAAGGGCATCAATCTTGTCCATTATTCTCCTTAGATCAGTGATTTTTGCATCCAGGACCTCCTCGGTTGCCTGCGGGCCAATGGGAGCACCCAGGAGCGTGCAGTCATGTGGCTCGACAACGAGAATGTCTGGAAAAACATTTTTTATTTGAACAGGGGCCATAGTACCAGGATATAAGAAATTGTTGTAGGGTATTCATAATTTATTATCCTGATACATGTGAAAGGTGCTGCACCTAGGCCAAGTTTCAGCATCTCAGCCTAAATAGAGAAGGAGAAAAAAAAAAAAAAAAAAAGAATTTTTCAACCATGTTCAATTGATTTCACAGCCCACAATTGTGAACCAAAATCATTTCTACGACACTCAGCTATAACCTTACTATATAATAAAGATTTTTGTTTCACATCTTTAGCCCAGATGTATTTAGTGCAATAATACAGATTTTTAAAAGTTTCCCAAAACGTATGCAACAAAAGAAGTGTATCATTATTTATAAAATCAATAAATCTACGTAGATAAGAATAATGACATCCGTTTTTAGAGGCGTAAACTCTACATATAATGTGCAAGTTTCATGTAAATTGAATAATAAATAAAGGCTGTGAGACCAGATCTAGTTGTAAAAGTTGGAGTTGCGTAGCGCGCGCGACAAGATACTCATACTCGCGGTCACTCGTGACAATGCGTGATTTACGCATTGCGGCCAGCTCGTACCTTCTATGGAGAGCTCGCATGCATCTAGCTTTCAATGCTTTTATCTTGTTCGTTTGGTAAGTCATATTGCAGTACAAATAGCAAAAATAGCATGGGTTCTGGGAGATATTGTGAGAGTGCATCAGCGATACATCCACTCTCCAAGAGACACACACAGTGACTGAGGGCCTGAGCCACGTACCACCCTCTCTCTCTCACGATACTGTTGCCAATGAGTGAGTTTATATTCATTTTATGCATAACATGTTATTTTCAACGCTATTACGAAAAATAAGACTTCTACATCGTAAGATACAATACCCCGCGGCGCACTCACGCCGCGAGGACCAGATTCACGAAAGTTGCAGTGGGAAATTTGACTCTAATTACGTTATTTTCCAAGATATCATTAAACGGTTTAGACCACAGTGTTGCCAGAACGTTGTAGTATTTTTCGTAATTTTTTGTAAATATTCCATTTTTCTTCGGATTTTCGGTTACCATGGCCCCTTAAGCAGGATACAAGGTTTTACACTGAACACAAGATAGGGTAAAGTTCTACTAGGGAAATACTTGAAGCTAGAGTCAGCTTAGGGTAGGGAGACCACGTGGTTCCACAGGGACCCCCTTAGAATAACTAGTAATATATACACTAAGAACACCTACTACACACAAAGTATAATACTCTGCACATAGAACACGTGTATGCCAGACAATGAAGAATGTACACAGTATACTTAGCTGGAAACTAGACACAGAAATAAGAAACGAGGAGGAAGGGTAGGAGGATCCTGTCCACCCAACGCCAGCTCAGAGAAGAAGGAGTCTCTCAGTCTTCTTCCCCCCAGCTGGCTCGCTGCCGGCAGACTGCTCAACTAATCGTACCGCAGCCCTATACCAAGTTTACTCAGGTTTACTTTACAAATGATTAGAAAGTATTAGTAAACATAGTTGGTGCCTATGTTATTATTTAATAATCAACCCCAAGCTCAGTCTTTAAATGCTCTTTGAGAAACACGAATAGTGTTACGTCTGGCAGGGAAGATACAAACAATTGCAGCTCGTGATGTGTCCAACTATACTATAAGAAAGTTTAATAGCTCAATTTTGACCTCTGGTTTCCACTGACGAACCCAGGGTCGTAACAAAGGCAGATCGGGAATCCTTGAGAATCTGTGTAGACTTCAAGGAACTGAACAACCGCACACACTGTGAGAAGTACCCTTTACCTAAGATAGATGAGTTGTTGTCAGTGGTCTGCAAGGGGGAAATTTTTTTAAGATTGACCTGAAAGATGCTTACTTGCAAATTCTTGTAGAGGAGGAGAGCCAGAAATTGTTAGTGATTAATACCCACAAGGGGTTATTTAAGTATAAAAGACTTCCTTTTGGACTCTCCTCGTCTCCAGCAATTTTTCAGAGATTCATGTCCCAGTTGTTAGTTAACATTGAAGGTTTGGCTAGTTTTTTAGATGACATTATTGTATGTGGAGAGAATGAGGACGTGCATGATGCTAGATTAGAACAAGTTTTGAATCTTTTGCAACAGCACAATGTGAAGATTAATAAGGGAAATACAACGTTGAAGACCAAGGCCATTGAATACCTGGGGTATCATATTTCAGGTAAGGGCTTTACTCCTTCTCACAAAAATATAGCGGCTATAATAGATGCCCCAGCCCCAACATCAGTTGGGGAAGTACAGTCTTTTGTTGGGATGGTTACATATTTTTATAAGTTCGTGAAGAACTTTTCACCAAAATTCGCACCCTTTTATGAATTGTAGAAAAAAAGGGGCTAGATTTAAGTGGGCAGCAAGAGAGGAAAATGCATTCAAGAATAATAAGCAGGAATTGATCAATTCTCCAGTGCTCACTAATTTTACAGGTTGACTCCCGTTAAAACTGGAGGTAGATTCTTCCCCAGTAGGAGTGGGTTGTGTATTATTACAGGAAGTAGATGGTCAGGATAAAGTAGTATGTTTTGCTAGCAAAAAATTATCTCCTGCGGAACAGAATTATTCTCAGTTAGATAAAGAAGCCTTAGCTCTGGTATATGCTGTAAAAAGAACTGTGGTATTTTCTGCTGGGGAGGAAATTTCTTGCTAGATCAGACCATAAACCCCTGCTAGGATTGTTTGGCAGAGGTAAGCAGATTCCAGTTAATGCCAATGCTAGAATTCAAAGATGGGCATTACTACTCTCGCAGTTTGAGTATGATTTAGAGTTTAAGCCAGGCAAGGATAATGTAGTAGCTGATGCATTAAGTAGATTGCCTGTGACAGAAGAATTAAATTCCAGTATTCCAGTGGAGTATGTTAACCTGGTGGAATCTATGTCTTTTGAGGATATTTCATTCCAGACTATTAGGAAGGCAACTGGTAGAGATCCCAAATTAAGTCTGTTGATGAAATATGTCAAATATGGTGGGAATGATAATTTATTATTGTCAGAGTATGCTGCAGTAAAGGCTGACCTTAGTATTCACCAGGATGTACTATTGTATAGGAATAGAGTGGTGGTGCCTGGGGAACTGAGATGTAAGATTTTGGAACAGCGGCATGTAAGCCATAATGGCATAAACGCTATGAAAGCACAAGCTAGAAGTTGGGTTTGGTGGTCAAAAAATAGACCAGGATATTGCTGAGGTAACAAAAAATTGTCATATTTGCTTTAAGAATTATCAGAAACCACAGGCCTCTGTACTTTCTAGGCCATGCACTGGAAAACCCTGGTCTAGACTTCATGTAGATTATGTGGGACCTATGGATAACAAATATTACCTAGTGGTGGTGGATTCATACACTAAATTTCTGGATGTGCATGTGTGTAATTCCACCACATCATCTGTAACTTGTGAATTACTAAGGAAAACATTTTGTAATTTTGGATTGCCAGACATAATTGTCTCAGACAATGCTCCTTATTTTGTTTCTGTGGAAATGGCAGATTTTTTTTCGAAAAATGGTATTAAACATGTAACACCTGCCCCCTATAATCCTTTTTCAAGTGGTCTAGCAGAGAGAGCAGTGAGATCCTTGAAAGAAGGGTTAAAGCGGTTTACGGAAGGTACTATTAATACAAGGCTTTGTAGATTTTTATATAATCAAAGGAAAACTGTTCATTCTACTACTGGTAAATCTCCGTCTGAATTAATGTTTAATAGGCACTTTAAAGTGCACATGGAAGCAGTAAAGACAGATCCCGATAAAGAGAAATCGGTAACTAGCTTGGCCAGTCAGTTGGCTCAGGGAGAGCAATTGTTATTTAAGGGCATCAATCTTGTCCATTATTCTCCTTAGATCAGTGATTTTTGCATCCAGGACCTCCTCGGTTGGCTGCGGGCCAATGGGAGAACCCAGGAGCGTGCAGTCATGTGGCTCGACAACGAGAATGTCTGGAAAAACATTTTTTATTTGAACAGGGGCCATAGTACCAGGATATAAGAAATTGTTGTAGGGTATTCATAATTTATTATCCTGATACATTTGAAAGGTGCTGCACCTAGGCCAAGTTTCAGCATCTCAGCCTAAATAGAGAAGGAGAAAAAAAAAAAAAAAAGAATTTTTCAACCATGTTCAATTGATTTCACAGCCCACAATTGTGAACCAAAATCATTTCTACGACACTCAGCTATGACCTTACTATATAATAAAGATTTTTGTTTCACATCTTTAGCCCAGATGTATTTAGTGCAATAATACAGATTTTTAAAAGTTTCCCAAAACGTATGGAACAAAATGAAGTGTATCATTATTTATAAAATCAATAAATCTACGTAGATAAGAATAGTGACATCCGTTTTTAGAGGCGTAAACTCTACATATAATGTGCAAGTTTCATGTAAATTGAATAATAAATAAAGGCTGTGAGACCAGATCTAGTTGTAAAAGTTGGAGTTGCATAGCGCGCGCGACAAGATACTCATACTCGCGGTCACTCGTGACAATGCGTGATTTACGCATTGCGGCCAGCTCGTACCTTCTATGGAGAGCTCGCATGCATCTAGCTTTCAATGCTTTTCTCTTGTTCTTTTGGTAAGTCATATTGCAGTACAAATAGCAAAAATAGCATGAGTTCTGGGAGATATTTTGAGAGCGCGTCAGGGATACATCCACTTTCCAAGAGACACACACAGTGACTGAGGGCCTGAGCCACGTACCACCCTCTCTCTATCACGATACTGTTGCCAATGAGTGAGTTTATATTCATTTTATGCATAACATGTTATTTTCAACGCTATTACGAAAAATAAGACTTCTACAACGTAAGATACAATACCCCGCGGCGCACTCACGCCGCGAGGACCAGATTCACGAAAGTTGCAGCGGGAAATTTGACTCTAATTACGTTATTTTTCAAGATATCATTAAACAGTTTAGACCACAGTGTTGCCAGAACGCTGTAGTATTTTTCGTAATTTTTCGTAAATATTCCATTTTTCTTCGGATTTTCGGTTACCATGGCCCCTTAACATGGTTGGGAAGGTCATTCCACATTCTGGGTCCCTTGATTTGTAGAGCATTTCTAGTTTGATTAAGTCGTACTCTAGGAATATCAAAACTGTATTTATTTCTGGTGTGGTGCTCATGGGTTCTGTTACAACCTTCAATGAAGCTTTGTCAACCCATGTCTGTTATTTTTGTTTAATCAACACTGTTTGTCAACCTATTATATTTGTGCTGCTTTTTTAGTCATGTTCCCCCTTTTTTTTATCTTTATTTGTATTTGTTCACAACACTTTTTATTCTTTATGCTCAATTAGTATTAAGTTCTAGATATTAATGTTTTTCTTGCCCGAAACGCATTGCGTAATAGTGGCTTTAGGCATTGTATGTACTAGCTCTATCTATATATCAATCCATTAATGTAACATCACTTGTATGTATGTACCTTACCTGAATAAACATATTTATTTATTTATTTATTTATTTATGTATAATACACAAGGGAGAATGTGCAGTGACTTAATATCTAACATATTCAGAGATTTGAGTAAGGGTACCGAGTGATGTCTGGGGCCAGAGTTGGATATTGTCCTAATAGCAGCTTTGTGTTGGGTAATTAGAGGACGTAAATGATTTTGGGTAGTAGAACCCCAAGCACAAATACCATAGTTGAGGTATGGATAGATGAGGGAGTAATAGAGAGTAACCAGAGCAGGGCGGGGTACATAATATCTGATCTTAGAAAGAATGCCAACAGTTTTTGAAACTTTTTTTGATATATTTAGAATGTGTCCCTGGAAATTCAGCTTGTGGTCGATGAGAACGCCAAGGAATTTGCCATCTAATTTGTTACAAATTTGGGTATTGTTTATTTTGAGATTTATCTGATTAGAGGATTTATTGCCAAACAGAATATAAAACGTTTTGTCAATGTTAAGGGTGAGTTTGTTGGCAGTTAGCCAAAGATGGACTTTCTCTAGCTCAGTATTTACTGTGGCATTTAGAGCAAGGGGGTCAGGACTGGAGTAAATGAAGGTTGTGTCGTCAGCAAATAGAATTGGTTTGAGGTGTTGGGAGGCATTTGGAAGGTCATTAATGTAGATGAGAAAGAGGAGAGGGTCAAGTATGCTGCTCTGAGGAACACCAATGTTGATGGGTAGGGTGGGAGAAATTGTATTATTCACAGAAACATACTGGAGCCTGTCAGTAAGATAAGATTTGAGGTATTGCAGGGAGTGTCCTCTGACTCCATAATGATGTAATTTAAGAAGAAGGTTTTGGTGGTTGACAGTGTCAAAAGCCTTATGCAGGGCCACAAATAACCCAACAGGAAACTCCTTTTTATCAAGAGCTGTGTGAATTAAGTTAATCATACTGATAAGTACATCGTTAGTGCTTTTTTTGGGTCTGAAGCCATATTGACAAGAGCTAAGTATATTGTGTTTGGCTAGAAAAGAGTGCTTACTGCTTACTATTGCCCCTACATCCAGATAATACTAGGCCCCATAGTACAGACACTCCCTTATATAACAAGGCTCCCGGACAGGCCCCTACTCCCTTGGGTAGGGAGACCACGTGGTTCCACAGGGACCCCCCTTAGAAAAACTATTAATATATACACTAAGAACACCTACTACACACAAAGAATAATACTCTGCACATAGAACACGTGTATGCCAAACAATGAAGAATGTGCACAGTATACTTAGCTGGAAACTAGACACAGAAATAAGAAACGAGGAGGAAGGGTAGGAGGATCCTGTCCACCCAATGCCAGCTCAGAGAAGAAGGAGTCTCTCAGTCTTCTTCCCCCCAGCTGGTTCGCTGCAAGCAGACTGCTCAACTAATCGTACCGCAGCCCTATACCAAGTTTACTCAGGTTTACTTTACAAATGATTAGAAAGTATTAGTAAACATAGTTGGTGCCTATGTTATTATTTAATAATCAAGCCCAAAATCAGTCTTTAAATGCTCTTTGAGAAACACGAATAGTCTTACGTCTGGCAGGGAAGATACAAGCAATTGCAGCTCGTGATGCGTCCAACTATACTATAAGAAAGTTTAATAGCTCAATTTTGACCTCTGGTTTCCACTGAGGAACCCAGGGTCGTAACAAAGGCAGATCGGATATCCTTGAGAATCTGTGCAGACTTCAAGGAACTGAACAACCGCACACACTGTGAGAAGTACCCTTTACCTAAGATAGTTGAGTTGTTGTCAGTGGTCTGCAAGGGGGGATTTTTTTTTAAGATTGACCTGAAAGATGCTTACTTGCAAATTCTTGTAGAGGAGGAGAGCCAGAAATTGTTAGTGATTAATACCCACAAGGGGTTATTTAAGTATAAAAGACTTCCTTTTGGACTCTCCTCGTCTACAGCAATTTTTCAGAGATTCATGTCCCAGTTGTTAGTTAACATTGAAGGTGTGGCTAGTTTTTTAGATGACATTATTGTATGTGGAGAGAATGAGGACGTGAACGATGCTAGATTAGAACAAGTTTTGAATCTTTTGCAACAGCACAATGTGAAGATTAATAAGGGAAAACAACGTTGAAGACCAAGGCCATTGAATACCTGGGGTATCATATTTCAGGTAAGGGCTTTACTCCTTCTCGGTTTTACATTCATTTGCAAGGTATCTGCCCAATCTCTAGACAATGTTGACACTGCAGCACCAGTGTCCAGTTCCAAGGGAACTAACTTCCCATTAATTACAAAATTCACCACTTGTGACTTCACTGAACATACCTTTTCTTTCACCGAATATAGTCGGTTTTCCTCACCTGCAGCTTCTTCAGACGATTTCCCTTCCTCTACTGCCTTGACCACAGTACCACTACCTCTTCTTCCTGCATTCCCTGATCGTCTCCTCTCCCAGGCCTTACTGTTCCTCTTCAGATATTCCCTGCACACTCTCTGCAAGTGTCCCTCCTTGTTACAAAAGTTGCATATATAGGCACGAAACTTGCACTTGCTACTTATGTGATTGTATCCAGTGTTTACATCTGGTCTGGCCCTGTACGACCATAATTTCCTGAGTAGAAGTCTTACTTCCGAAAGCCCTATCCAGGTTCGATATCTTCTCGAGCACTGTCCATGAAGTCATCGATTGTAGATCCAAATTTTCTGCCACCAGGTTAGGGAAATAATTCTCCTTTTCCACTGCCATGAACAACTTGTCCCTAACCCTGCCTTCCAACTGTGCTCCGAAGTTGCAGTGTTTAGCCAAAGCCTTCAATTCCGCAAATAAATCCTGTACGGATTCCTGCTGCTTTTTCGTCCTCTTCTGGAAATCCCTCAAACTCCTGTGATATGATGGTTTCACCACATACTGACGTTTAAGCAGAGCAATCAGAGCCGAACTTCAACTTAAGCTTGGAAGGGAACAAGCTGCCCTACAACGCGAGCGTGAGAGGGAACAGCTTGACGTAAAAGAGCGCGATCTAGAGATACAACGTGAACACAATAAGAAGCAAGCCAATCATGCTCTAGAATGTCGTAGAAAAGAACTCGATTTGGAAACTTCACATCACACTCGGCGCCAACAAGCTGCAGCCAGTCTTCCAGTAAGCTTTAACATCTCCCACGCAAGTAAGTTAATGCCACCATTCGTTGAGACAGAGATAGATGTGTTTTTTACTACTTTTGAGCCCCTAGCTAAGAAACTTAACTGGCCAGAAGATCAGTGGTCTACACTTCTCAGAGTACATCTCACAGGTAGAGCTTCGGTTACTCTCAGTGCCTTAGCGTCTGAGAATGATTACCAGACCCTAAAGCAAGCTGTTCTAGACGCCTACCTTCTCTCCGCCGAAAGCTACAGACAAAAATTCCATGATTATATAAAAGCATGTACCACCCCCTTTTTAGAATTTGCCAATACTAAAAGCATGTACCACCACCTTTTTAGAATTTGCCAATACTAAGAAAAGATATTTCATGAAGTGGCTGGAAGCAGCCCATGTTTCTACATTTTCAGACCTTGTCAACCTTATTCTAGTCGAAGAATTCTTTCGACGTATTCCTGCTCCCATCCGTCTTCACTTAGCGGATAAGGAGGAAACCGACTACATCAGATGCGTGAAGTCGGCTGACACCTACAATCTTATACACAGGGTAACACCTGACCCATCTTCCAGTAAGAAATCTTGGTCTGATAATGATAAAGTGAGTACCAATCAAGCATGCTCCCAATTATATTGTAAGTATTGCAAACTCTATGGACATACCATAGATAAATGTGGAAAAGCCCAATAAAAAAGGTTATAGTGAAACTCCTAAACCCAAACCGACTCCTTCTAAGTCCGGTAAGCCTGTGATGAATATTGGTGTTCCTGTTAATTATCTTTCTCTCTTCAGCAAACACCTGTACCCAGGAACTGTCTCTGCCAACAGTACAGATTCGGAGGGATGTTCCAAAGTGAAGATCTTGAGGGACACAACTGCTCTTCAGTCTATCATTTTGAAATCGGCTGTGCCTAACATCACCTACACCGGGGAGACGGTCCTTATCACTGACCTCACTGCTACCACTCCGTATCCACTTGCCAGAGTCCACCTGGATTGTCCTTTCGTACAAGGTGAAGTCCAAGTCGCCATCCGGGAAAAGCCTTTTCCCAAGTCAGGGGTACAACTTCTCATGGGCAACGACTTGGCCGAAGATCTACAACCTTCCAACTTGATCATCATGGACAAACCCCAGGTATGTGACTCTGTCGTGGAAAACCCCATCTTGAAGTATATTCCAGCAGAGGTCCAAGAAAGTGATGAAGTCTCTCCTCCGGTTTTGGTGACAACCCGTGCACAAGCTGCACGCCCGCAACCAGCTGACTCTACTTCAACAGCTGTCCCTCAAGACCATCAGAATCTACCACCGAATCTTACTATGCTGGAGTTCCGTAAGTTACAGAGGGAGGATCCTTCATTAACACCGTTATTCTTCCAGTCTGCGACTCAATCTGATAGTATTCCTGGGTTCTTCATAAAGAACCAATTGCTTTACCCCAGGTACCGACCCAGTAAACTAAGGGAGGATGACGATTGGGCTAATGTCGATCAACTAGTAGTTCCCACGAGCCTACGGCCCGATATCCTGCACCTGGCCCATGGAGCGCTTTCTCACTATGGTTTTAATAAAACCTATCACGCCCTCAGACAAGACTATTGCTGGCCAGGTATGGTTAAAGATGTAAAAACTTATGTACAACAGTGTCATACATGTCAGATGGCAGGAAAACCTAACATCTCTATTCCCAAGGCTCCTTTAATTCCTATCCCGGTGCCTTCGGAACCCTTCCACAGACTCATCATAGACTGTGTTGGTCCTTTACCCCGAACCAGTTCTGGCAACGCTTATATACTAAATATCATGTGTTCAACCACCAGATTCCCCATAGCAGTTCCTGTAAAGAACATTACGGCTGCTACTGTGGTGAAGCAACTATTGAAGATCTTTACACAATATGGATTTTCTCGGGAGATTCAAAGTGACTGTGGCACCAACTTCACCAGTGATCTCTTCAAGAAGACACTAGAAGAATTCAACATTTCTCAGGTATTATCCAGCCCCTATCATCCTGCTTCACAGGGTTCTCTTGAACGTAGTCACCAAACTATAAAATCACTCCTTAAGAAATTTTGCAAGGAAACTATGAAAGACTGGGATAAACAACTTGACATCATCATGTGCATCTTCAGAAGTCTCCCAAATGAGTCTCTAGGAGTGTCTCCTTATGATATGCTCTACGGACGTAAGTGCCATACGTCTTTAAAGCTTTTAAAGACTCTCTACGTAATGCCACCCTCAGTGACCCTCTGTATGTGCCGCAGTTTCTTCAAAACTTAAAACACATTCTAGAGAGAGTGCGTAAATTTGCCAACTATAATTTATTAAAAGCTCAAGATAGGATGAAGACTCATTTTGACCAACGCAGTAAAATCAGGAAATTTAAAACAGGAGACTTCGTTCTAGCATATTTTCCGATCCCTGGTTCTCCCTTGCAAAATAAGTTTTCAGGACCTTACCGCATCAAGGAGTGCAGAAATAACCACAACTACGTTCTTGAAACTTCAGATAGGCGGCGGAGGACCCAGCAGTGCCACGCCAATCTTTTGAAGGAATATAAAGGTACTCCCCCCACTGTGTTAGTATCTCTCTCCACCTTTCAAGATCCATACCTCCACAGTGAGACCTTCCCTGCTTCTCCTCCCGAAAGCACTAACTCTGAGTCAGTGCCTTCCAACTCGGAAATCCTTACTGATCTTCCTAAATATTTACAGGACTGTAACAGTGCTCCTCTCATCAGAGTCTTCCAGGAACATCAGAAGTTGTTTAGCGATGATCCCCAGGAATGTAATGTGGTTCAGCACGACATCCAGCTACTTTCTGATACCCGGCCGATTCGTCAACCCGTCTACCGCATCAGCCCATACAAAAAGGAAGTTATGCGTGCTGAGGTACAGTACCTTCTGGATCATGGGCTGGCCACCCCTTGTGAGTCCCCTTGGGCCTCACCCTGCATCTTGGTGCCGTAACCGCACGGTAAGGTACGATTATGTACAGACTATAGGAAACTGAATCTCGTGACCGTCAAGGATGCTTACCCTTTACCTCGTATAGATGACATCCTTGACGTCGTTGGTAATGCTAATTATCTTTACCAAATTGATTTGTTAAAGGGCTACTACAAGGTTAGTTTGACAGAGCGAGCTAAGGAAATATCAGCCTTTACCACTCCTTTTGGCCTGTACAGATATGAACGCCTTCCTTTTGGACTGTGTAATGCCCCAGCCACCTTTCACTGAGCTGTCAACCACGTCATCCATGACCTAGATCACACCTACGCCTACTTGGATGACATCGTTGTGGCAACTGACACCTGGAACGAACATCTGCTCCAGCTGCAACGATTGTTCTCCAAGCTCCAAGCATTCTAAAAAAAGCAAGAGTAACCCCTGTCCACAAATGTGGTGATCTCACAGATGTTAACAACTACAGACCTATATCAATCCTGCCTAACTTGTCAAAAATATTCGAAAAACTAATCTACAAGCAGCTTAACTCTTTTCTAGCCAAACACAATATACTTAGCTCTTGTCAATATGGCTTCAAACCCAAAAAAAGCACTAACGATGCACTTATTAGTATGATTAACTTAATTCACGCAGCTCTTGATAAAAAGGAGTTTCCTGTTGGGTTATTTGTGGACCTGCGTAAGGCTTTTGACACTGTCAACCATCAAAACCTTCTTCTTAAATTACATCATTATGGAGTCAGAGGACACTCCCTGCAATACCTCAAATCTTATCTTACTGACAGGCTTCAGTATGTTTCTGTGAATAATACAATTTCTCCCACCCTACCCATCAACACTGGTGTTCCTCAGGGCAGCATACTTGGCCCTCTCCGCTTTCTCATCTACATTAATGACCTTCCAAATGCCTCCCAACACCTCAAACCAATTCTATTTGCTGACGACACAACCTTCATTTACTCCAGTCCTGACCCCCTTGCTCTAAATGCCACAGTAAATACTGAGCTAGAGAAAGTCCATCTTTGGCTAACCGCCAACAAACTCACCCTTAACATTGACAAAACGTTTTATATTCTGTTTGGCAATAAATCTTCTAATCAGATAAATCTCAAAATAAACAATACCCAAATTTGTAACAAATTAGATGGCAAATTCCTTGGCGTTCTCATCGACCACAAGCTGAATTTCCAGGGTCACATTCTAAATATATCAAAAAAAAAGTTTCAAAAACTGTTGGCATTCTTTCTAAGATCAGATATTATGTACCCCGCCCTGCCCTGGTTACTCTCTATTACTCCCTCATCTATCCATACCTCAACTATGGTATTTGTGCTTGGGGTTCTACTGCCCAAAATCATTTACGTCCTCTTATTACCCAACACAAAGCTGCTATTAGGACAATATCCAACTCTGGCCCCAGACATCACTCGGTACCCTTACTCAAATCTCTGAATATGTTAGATATTAAGTCACTGCACATTCTCTCTTGTGTATTATACATATTGTGTATTATACATTATACGCTGAACTGTAATGCCAATCCTGACCTCAAAAGCTTCATTGAAGGTTGTAACAGAACCCATGAACACCACACCAGAAATAAATACAGTTTTGATATTCCTAGAGTACGACTTAATCAAACTAGAAATGCTCTACAAATAAGGGACCCAGAATGTGGAATGACCTTCCCAACCATGTTAAAGACTGTACCTCTCTCAACCAGTTTAAAATAAAAACTAAACACTACCTAATAAATTCCCTGTAACCTACCTCACTCCTCTATTGTCAACCCATGTCTGTATTTTTTTTTTTTTAATCAACACTGTTTGTCCACCTATTGTATTTGTGCTGCTTTTTCAGTCAAGTTCCCCCCTTTTTTTTTTATCTTTATTTGTATTTGTTCTCAACACTTTTTATTCTTTATGCTCAATTAGTATTAAGTTCTAGATATTAATGTTTTTCTTGCCCGAAACGCATTGCGTAATAGTGGCTTTAGGCATTGTATGTACTAGCTCTATCTATATATCAATCCATTAATGTAACATCACTTGTATGTATGTATGTACCTTACCTGAATAAACATATTTATTTATTTTTTTATTTAAGCTCCTGACAGCTGGCCTTACCATCAACTTGGGCAAGTCCACCTTTGCTAAAGGTAAAGTGCGTTATCTTGGTCATGTGATAGGTAGTGGCAGCCTAGCTCCGTTAAACATTCACACTCAAGCCATTCAGCATTACCCACAACCTACAACCAGGAAGCAGCTCCTGCGCTTCCTTGGTCTTGCATCTTACTATCGTAGGTTTGTGAAGAATTTTAGTATGGTAGCGACATCATTGATTAATCTGACCAGCCCCAAGCAACGGTATCATTGGACCATTCAACAGACCATTGCTTTAGAACAACTAAAATCTCTGCTATGTTCTAATCCCATTCTCGCTTCGCCAGATATTACGAAGCCCTTCATCCTCAATGTCGACGCAAGTGGCACCGGCATCGGGAGCGTTCTAATGCAACAGCGTGGCGAAGAGGTTCTTCCTGTCAGCTACTACAGCTACAAATTGAAGCCTCATCAGAGAAACTAAAGCACTATAGAAAAGGAACTTCTCTCCATCGTCCTGAACCTACAACCTTTTGAATCTTACCTACAAGGTAATCGGTCTATTACCATCTATTCAGACCACAATCCCCTACAATTTCTGCAACAAGCCCAATTCAACAATTAACGTCTTCTATGCTGGGCTCTGTATCTGCAGAACTTTAACCTGGAGATATTCTTCATTAAGGGCTCGGATAACATCATAGCAGACGCCCTCTCCAGAGTCTATGAGGTAGAGGCAGCTACTCCTACCACTCTACCATCTAATGAAGTAACTTAACCCATAAGAGCAGGCTTCGGGGGAGAGTTGTGACGGTAATCTCTTTCAAGAGAGATTTAGCCTGCTCTTTCCTACATCGTTACTTCAATATGTCTACAACATTAAGATACCACATTCAAGATTCGTATATAAATAGTATCACAGACGTTTCTACCGGGGGTACAATACTACCCTATGCTCTCCACTCCCCCCTCCCTCGCTGCCGGCTCACCACTCTAGTCGATCACCAAACTACCACTTCCAACCAGCAGTGAGTCTGGCCTTAGCTTCGGTACGGGGCGGACGTGTTGAGTCGGCGCTCCAGCAGTTGGTGTTGTTTGCCCGTTTCGGCTGGTTGGGGGCGGGTGTGTCTCTGCTCGCCTGTGCTGACGTGGCGTTACGATGGGGGTCCCTCTACCCCCTGTCGTCCGGGCTCAGTCTGTGGGACTAGAGTTCTCTGTGCGGGCTGGTTACCCGGAGATTGCCCTGGCTTGTGAACTGCTCTCTGTCCCTGTGTTTGCGATTTATGGGGTCGAGTTGGTAACGGCCCGTAGGGCCATTGTGAAGTTTACAGAGGAGGCGGCGTATCGCGATTTTCTCCGGCGATACGAGGGGCGGACACTGCCCCTGCCGGATGGTGCGGGCACTGTCACCCTCTCAGATAGAAGTGGTGCACTTACTTACATCAGTGTGCATGGGGCTCCCTTGGAGTTTCCAGAGGCTCTGCCACGGCGGTATTTCGGGCGGTTTGGCGCAGTTGTTAGTGTGAGAGTGAACGTGGTGTCTTCTAGTCCTCTTAAGGGTGTGAGGTCTAACATTCGCACCCTGGGCATGAGACTCCGGGCGGATATTCCGTCCTCTGTGCGCCTTATGGGGTACAACGTTCGGGTGTTTTACGCCCGTCAGCCGCGGACGTGTTATCGTTGTGGTCTTTTGGGCCATCAGGCTGCTGACTGTTCTGCGCCTCCTGTTGCACCAGTGAATCTCTTCAGTGAGGAGGATTTTCCGCCTCTTCCTGTGGGGGATGATTCAGTGGGTATGGACGTCTCTTCGGCTGAGGAGGTGCCCTCTGTAGCAGCTGTTGCTCCGCCTGTTGCCCCCCCTGTTGTTGCCGCATCTCTTCCGGAGGTTGGGTCCTCGCCTAGTGCTCCGGCTGATGTCCCTGAGCCTCTTCCGCCTGCCGTTTGCTCAGACCCCTCGTCTTCCAGTTCTTCCTCTGCTGTGTCTGTCCCGGTCACTGCACCCTCGCCGTCTGTTCCGGCTGTGCTGGGAGCTGAGGTGGATCCGGAATTCCCTCCTGTGCCTGGCCTGGTGCCCCGTGTGGTTGAGGAGGCTGCCGTGCTGCGGCGTGCGTCGGTTCGCTCGGTTGGTGCTGCGCGGGTCGCTGAGTCTGCCTCCGGGTCTGATGATGTGCGGCCCGAGCCTAAGCGTTCCCGGCGTTCTTCTGTGTGGGCTGAAGTTGGCGAATTCGACGAGTGTCGTCCTTCCGTTGACGGTGGGGTGGCTCCGGAAGTGGTGCACACTACGGTGGTGGCGGAGGTACACTTGCCTGAGGATGCCGGTGCCGGCGTCTCGGCCTCCACTTCTGGTCCGGGTCATGCTTCAGGTGCGTTGCCTGCGTCGGATGGCTCCGGTTCTTCGTGGGCGGTGGTTCCCCCTGCTGTAGTTGGTGGTGAGCGGGGTGGCCTGGTGGTGATGTTGAGAATGGATGCTCGCTCTGGATGTTCTGTGGCCCCTTCCTCGTTGCCCGTTTCCTCGGCTGCGGTCTTGCCGCCTCTTCCGTTTCCTGCAGTCCCTTCCGTGTCTCCTGCGGTATCCGTGGAAGTGCTATCGTCTCAGCGTCCGACACCTGCCCCGATGGCGAAGGCGTGGCAGGCTCGGCGTCCCTCGTCCGCTTCTCCGGTGTTGTCTGCTTCCTCGAAGGGCGTGGTTGGCGCTCCCCAGCCTCGTTATGCGACTTGCGTCAGTGACCTTAGGCATTGGCCGATGCCGCCAGATATAGATGTTCCCGAGTTTATGATACCCGCTCGAGCGCGGGGGATCAAAAACCCTACCGACCTTGAAGATCTCGTCTGGGAAGCTTATAAGTCGAAATATCCTCGTGAGCTGTTCCCGGAGAAGTACATTTCTTACGAGGTTCCTCGCAAGTGATTTCTATGTATTTTGTGTTGCCTGGTTGTGGGGTGTGTATGTGAGTGGGTGGGGTGGGTATTGTTTCCCGGTTCCTGCGTGCTCCGGTTTGTATTGTGGGTTTTTTGTATGGCTCGTGGGGGGTGTGCGGTTCCTATGCGTTTGTGTGTTCGGTTATGGATGTAGTGTGCGCTTGTTTGTCATATTGTGTGCCCTTCAGGCTGTTGGCGTGTGCTCTTTGTTATGTTTTGCCTTCCGTTTGTTATGGCGGATCTGTTTTCTTTATTGTTATTGTCCTTATTCTTGTATGTTTCTCGCCTCTCTGTATGTATTTGAGGTGTTAGCAGGCTTGTTTTGTGTGCATTTTGTCCTGGGGTTTTCCCTTATGTTTGTCTTACACTGTGTTTATATTTGTGTATTGTTTGTATATGCATTTTTGTTTTGTGGTCAGCCCTTCTGGCTGGTCTTCTATTGATTTGTTCCTTTGTCCTTGTACATATGTGTGCTTTGTACTTTTGTTCTATGTTATATTTGTTCTGTTTTTCTTGTACATTATACGCATGCTTGCATGTAAAAATAAAAAAAAAAAAAAAAAACTTCCAACCAGCAAACTCTTCCAATTGGTGGATCGGCGACTGCACGCGACTTCAGCGCCATCTGCATTCTCCTATATATATAGTCTTGCACAAGCAGTTGGCTGCAGAATATTCTTTGTGCTCTAGGTTGACGCTTCTAACATACGTCCTGTATATTAGTGGAGGTTTCAGCCAGCCACTATTCTCAGCACCTTTAACTAATTTTGTCTTGTTTTATTGTAGAGTAATGTAATCACTATTTTATTTTATGTTGTGTTTTGTCTTTGAATTTGTCTTTGATTCGCATTGTACATAGCCAAGGGATATTTTTGTTTATATTTGCTTAAAGTAAATTAAAATTCATTATTTATAAAATTTGTTTTGCATGTTTTCCCTTTTCACTTTAAAACAGGAAGACAACCGCCAAGCAGTCAACCTTTTTTTTCTCTTTTTTTTCTAATGTGATTGGCATTTCCACCAGCCATAGAGAAGACTGCATAACACTTACATTTTGTTTTCTCGTCACAATATATATATATATATATATATATATATATATATATATATATATATATATATATATATATATATATATATATATATTGTGACGAGAAAACAAAATGTAAGTGTTATGCAGTCTTCTCTATGGCTGGTGGAAATGCCATCAGCTATTATTTGTTATATATATATATATATATATATATATATATATATATATATATATATATATATATATATATATATATATATATATATATATATATATATATATATATATATAAATAACAAATAACTTGGGCCCCAGGCTACTGCATCCAGGCGCGGCTGTGCTGTTGACCCCGTGACTCCGCCGCCAGAGTCCTCAGTCTTCCCTGAATACTCCTCCCGAGTACTAGGAGCTGGGCTGAGAACCCGTTACTGGATGTGCCCTTTGTAGAGGCAGGCACTATGAGCGGTGGTGAGCAGGCCAAAACGATTTTAGAATACACTAAGAGAAAAGTAACAAAGATAATGACAAATGGCCACATTTTAGGTTTTTTAAAATAGACAAATTTAATACATGAAAATACGCAATAATCCAGTACTATGAACTCACAAAGTTATTACCATATAATGGAAAACTTGGGAGCTGGGAAGCCAATGCCGTATAATAGTTCAACTCAATATAAAAAAGAAAATAAAAATACTGGACTGTAACCATGATATAAATTTGCAACAATTTAGTACATAATAAATAACGACAATAAGCCACAGGGAAAAAGTGCAGATACTAAGTAGAAAGTCGAACTGAAACAGTCTAAGCGCAAAGATAGGACTGGTTAATAACTGGAGAGCAGGATTACTATTTATAAGCAATACATAGTACCTTACAAATATAACGTGAAGGTTGCACTAAGAAAAGTGTAAAAGAGAGACATAAGCACTAGAAGGATAAGGATAAGCGCAAATACTCCTTCCAAAGTATTAGGTTGCAGGACCGTTAGCCCACTAACAAGGCGGGCCCGCCCAGCTAAGGGCTCCACAGGGGTCCCGGCAAAGGAAGTAACGGACTGGCCCAGCTAAGGGGCCTAGGGCGGGGCCATCCGAGGGCATGACTGACGTGCCCAGCTAAGGGCCGGGACTACGGATGCCTTGACTAAGGAAATGGCAGGAATGCAAAAAAAATGCCCCACAAAAGGGGGGTAAGGCAGTAAAGAAAGTGAAAGTAATAATATAGTATGAGCACTAACGCTGCCAGCATAGTGCTCATTACCCTAAAAGCCAAAGACCATTATGCTAAAAGCATAAACAATAACATAGCCGAAATCCAGAGAAAACGATAACAACAAGTAAAGCAGAGGGAGGGTAGAAGTAAGGCAACTAAAACCCGGACCGAATAACAAAGAACTTAAATGGATATCGAGGGCACTTGGTGTCAATTGCCGGCTGGAAAGATATTGCAAATCAAATGCAATATCTTTCATAGACAACTGAGAACACTTCTATGGAAGAAATGAAATGTATGCTCGTGATGGGGTGCATCTATCGAGGGCTGGGGTTGTTGTTGTTGCGAACTCGTTGGAACCAGTGGTTAGAGGTGTTTGTTTGGGTTTAAACTGTAAGTACATTGTGGTATGGGAACTGATTTGGAGGAAGAAGGTAATAAAAGTATGTGTTTGTGGGAGAAAGAAATTGGCAAAATGATCAGGGAAAGAGAAGGGTCTCAAAATAATAATTCACTTAGGGTATATTACACTAACAGTAGAAGTCTAAGAAATAAAATTTACGAATTAAATGCTCTTGTCTGCACAGAAAAAATAGATATTATTGCACTTACCGAAACGTGGATGAATGTAGAAAATAGAGAACTATTACCTGAATACCAAATAAATGGATTTAAACTATTTCACACAGATAGATATATTAGATGAGGAGGTGGAGTAGCCATATATGTTAGGGACAATTTGAAATGTAGTCTCAAAGAGGGAATCAAAACTGAGCCACACACAGAAACTATTTGGATAGAATTAAACGAAAAAGCTAATAATATTATAATAGGAGTTATATATAGGCCACCAAATTTAGACAGAATGGAAGCAAAGCATTTATTGGATGAAATATCTAGAGCATCTAGATCTAACAGTATTTATGTCATGGGTGACTTTAATTTTAGCGGAATAAACTGGTTGAACAAAACAGGGAATAGTGAAGCAGAAGATTTTCTAGAATTAATTGACGATTGCTTTCTTACGCAACACATTAAGGAACCAACACGGGAAAATAATATTTTAGATTTAGTGTTAACTAACAGGGAAACACAAATTAATAACATCGAAATAGGGAGTGAGCTAGGGAACAGTGATCACAAAGAAATCAGATTTAGCATAGAATGGAATAGTCCAGTAGGAGAAAATTCTGTTAAAGTGCCAGATTTTCGAAAAGCTGATTTTAATAGCCTAAGAAATTTTTTGGGTCAAATTGATTGGGAAGTCTTGGGTATGGGGTGTGGGCCGGTCTTGGAGCGATACATGAACCCAGCGATAGGTGACTTAAATGGGGATTTCGATGTGGATTCAATATATAACTTATTTAAGAATATTCTAAACAAAGCACAGGAACGTAGTATACCATACAAATTGAATATATCGAATACTAATGACCCAAAGTGGATAACAAAGAATTTGAAGAACCTTATAGGTAAAAAGAGAGCTTGGTACAAAAGGATTAAAAATGGGGAGGTCACTTTATAACAGAAATTCGTACAACTGGTTAGAAATGTTAAAAAAGAGATAAGGAGAGCAAAAAGAAACTATGAAGTTCGCATAGCAGGGCAAGCAAAGACAAATCCTTAAGGTTTTTTGTAGTTATATCGTACTAAGACTAGGGAAAGGATAGGTCCATTAAAAACTGAGACAGGTCAAATAACAGATAGTGATGAAGAGATGAGTAGTATTTTTAATAAATATTTTGTATCTGTATTTACTAAAGAGGAACTTAACAATATGCCTTCAGCCAAACAAGTCTATGTGGGTGGGGACGGGGACAGGTTGACGAGTTTAGCAGTTACCAGGGAGGATATTCTTAAACAAATAGTAAAACTCAAACCAAACAAATCCCCAGGGTCGGATGAAGTGTTTGCCAGGGTGCTTAAAGAATGCAAAGAGGAGCTTTGTGACCCACTGTCAACCATATTTAATAAATCAATAGAGTCAGGCAGAGTTCCAGAGTTTTGGAAAGTTGCTAATGTAATACCAGTTTTTAAGAAAGGAGATAGATCACTTGCGTCTAACTATCGACCAATTAGCCTAACGTCTATTGTGGGAAAGTTACTCGAATCTATAAAAGCAAATAAAATTCGTCTTCATCTTGAAAAACATAAATTAATAATTGAGTCGCAACATGGTTTTATAAATGGCCGCTCATGTTTAACAAATTTCTTATCTTTTTATTCTAGCATAGTTGAGGCAGTTGATAGTGGTAAGGATTGTGATGTTGTGTACCTTGACTTTAGCAAAGCTTTTGATACAGTGCCACATGAAAGACTGATTAAAAAGATAGATTCTCATGGTATTGGGGGTGCTATATTAAGCTGGATTAGGGCATGGCTATACCAAAGGAAACAGAGAGTTAGTATAAATGGAATCAAGTCAGAGTGGGAAAATGTTGTAAGTGGAGTGCCTCAAGGCTCTGTCCTGGGACCTCTGTTGTTTATAATATATATAAATGATTTAGATTCAGATTTGAGTAGCATCATTTGCAAATTTGCCGATGATACGAAAATCGGTAGGGAAATTAATTCGGAGGAGGACTCACTATCACTTCAAGCTGATCTAGATAGGGTTTTGAAATGGTCGAAGGATTTGCAGATGCAGTTTAATGCTGATAAATGTAAAGTTCTGAGGTTAGGTAATGATGATAGAGTTACAAGATACGAGCTAGATGTTGACATTGCGAAGTCGGATTGCGAAAGGGATCTGGGAGTTATGATTAGTAAGAATTTAAAACAAAAGGATCAATGCATAAATGTTCGTAATAAGGCAAATCGGACACTTGGATTTATTAATCGCAGCGTTAGTAACAAGACACCTGGTGTGGTTCTCAAGCTATATCTTGCTCTAGTTAGGCCCCATTTAGATTATGCAGTTCAGTTTTGGTCGCCATATTATAGAATGGATATAAATTCACATGAACGTGTCCAGCGTAGGACGACTAAGTTAATTCCCCAAATTAGAAATCTTTCATATGAAGAAAGATTGACAAAGCTTAAGTTGCATTCACTGGAAAGGCGAAGTGTTAGGGGTGACATGATAGAGGTTTACAAGTGGGTGAATGGACATAACAAAGGAGATATTAATAGGGTATTAAAAATATCAACACAAGACAGAACACGAAACAATGGGTATAAATTGGATAAATTTAGATTTAGGAAAGACTTGGGGAAATACTGGTTCAGTAACAGGGTTGTTGATTTGTGGAATCAATTACCGCGTAACGTGGTGGAGGTGGGGTGCCTCGATTGTTTCAAGCGAGGGTTGGACAAGTATATGAGTGGGATTGGGTGGTTATAGATAGGAGCTGCCTCGTATGGGCCAATAGGCCTTTTGCAGTTGCCTTTGTTCTTATGTTCTTAAATTAGTAATAGTATGATACAATAGGAACAACATTCATGGCATTAGGCGAGGCCAGAAGCCAAAAGGGAAATTGACATGTGATCATTAACACTAAAAGTGACTATAAGAACAAAGGTAACTGCAGAAGGCCTATTGGCCCATTCGAGGCAGCTCCTATTCTATAACCACCCAATCCCACTCATATACTTGTCCAACCCGCGCTTGAAACAATCGAGGGACACCACCTCCACCACGTTACGCGGCAATTGGTTCCACAAATCAACAACCCTGTTACTGAACCAGTATTTACCCAAGTCTTTCCTAAATCTAAACTTATCCAATTTATACCCATTGTTTCGTGTTCTGTCTTGTGTTGATATTTTTAATACCCTATTAATATCCCCCCTGTTATGTCCATTCATCTACTTGTAAACCTTTATCATGTCACCCCTAACTCTTTGCCTTTCCAGTGAATGCAACTTAAGCTTTGTTAATCTTTCTTCATATGAAAGATTTCTAGTTTGGGGAATTAACTTAGTCATCCTACGTTGGACACGTTCAAGTGAATTTATATCCATTCTATAATACAATCTTTATCAATCAATGAACTGCATAATCTAAATGGGGCCTAACCAGAGCAAGATATAGCTTAAGAACCACACCAGGTGTCTTGTTACTAACGCTTCGATTAATAAATCCCATTGTCCTATTCGCCTTATTACGAACATTCATGCATTGATCCTTTTGTTTTAAATTCTTACTAATCATAACTCCCAGATCCCTTTCGCAATCCGATTTCGCAATCTCAACACCATCTAGCTCGTATCTTGTAACTCTATCATCATTACCTAGCCTCAGAACTTTACATTTATCAGCATTAAACTGCATTTGCCAATCATTTGACCATTTCAAATCCCTATCTAGATCAACTTGAAGTGATAGTGAGTCCTCCTCCGAATTAATTTCCCTGCCGATTTTCGTATCATCGGCCAATTTGCAAATGTTGCTACTCAAACCTGAATCTAAATCATTTATATATATTATAAACAACAGAGGTCCCAGGACAGAGCCCTGAGGTACTCCACTAACAACATTATCCCACTCTGACTTAACCCCATTTATACTAACTCTCTGTTTCCTTTGGAAAAGCCATGCCCTAATCCAAGTTAATATAGCACCCCCAATACCATGAGCTTCCGTTTTTTTAATTAGTCTTTCATGTGGCACTGTATCAAAAGCTTTGCTAAAGTCAAGGTACATAACATCACAATCCTTACCACTATCAACTGCCTCAACTATGCTGGAATAAAAAGTTAGCAAATTTGTTAAACATGAACGGCCATTTGTAAAACCATGTTGCGACTCATTTAATAATTTATGTTTTTCAAGATGGAGACGAATTGTATTTGCAATTATTGATTCAAGTAACTTTCCCACAATAGACGTTAGGCTAATTGGCCGATAGTTTGACGCAAGTGATCTATCTCCTTTCTTAAAAATTGGTACCACATTAGCTACCTTCCATGACTCTGGCACTCTGCCTGACTCTATTGATTTATTAAATATGGTAGACAGTGGCTCGGAAAGCTCCTCTTTGCATTCTTTAAGCACCCTGGCAAACACTTCATCCGGCCCTGGGGATTTGTTTGGTTTTAGTTTTTCTAATTGTTTAATTACATCCTCCCTGGTAACTGCTAAACTAGTCAACCTGTCCTCATCCCCACCCACATAGACTTGTTCGGCTGAAGGCATATTGTTAAGTTCTTCTTTAGTAAATACAGATATAAAATATTTGTTAAAAATGCTACTCATCTCCTTGTCATTATCCGTTATTTGGCCTGTCTCAGATTTTAATGGACCTATCCTTTCCCTAGTCTTAGTTCGATATAACTGAAAAAACCCTTTAGGATTTGAGTTTGCTTGCTCTGCTATGCGAAATTCATAGTTTCTTTTTGCTTTCTTAATCTCTTTTTTAACATTTCTAACCAGTTGTATGAATTCCTGTTCTAACCTGACTTCCCCATTCTTAATCCTTTTGTACCAAGCTCTCTTTTTACCTATAAGGTTCTTTAAATTATTTGTTATCCACTTTGGGTCATTAGTATTCGACCTATTCAATTTGTATGGTATACTACGTTCCTGTGCTTTGTTTAGAATATTCTTAAATAAGTTATATATTAAATCCACATCGAAATCCCCTTTTACGTCACCTATCGCTGGGTTCATGTCTCGCTCTAAGACCGGCCCACACCCCATACCCAAGAGTTTCCAATCTATTTGACCCAAAAAATTTCTTAGGCTATTAAAATCAGCTTTTCGAAAATCTGGCACTTTAACAGAATTTTCTCCTACAGGTCTATTCCATTCTATGCTAAATCTGATGACTTTGTGATCACTGTTCCCTAGCTCACTCCCTATTTCGATGTCATTAATTTGTGTTTCCCTGTTAGTTAACACTAAATCTAAAATATTACTTTCCCGCGTTGGTTCCTTAATGTGTTGCGTAAGAAAGCAATCGTCAATTAATTCTAGAAAATCTTCTGCTTCACTATTCCCTGTTTTGTTCACCCAGTTTATTCCACTAAAATTAAAGTCACCCATGACATAAATACTGTTAGATCTAGATGCTCTAGATATTTCATCCAATAAGTGCTTTGCTTCCATTCTGTCTAAATTTGGTGGCCTATATATAACTCCTATTATAATATTATTTGCTTTTTCGTTTAATTCTATCCAAATAGTTTCTGTGTGTGGCTCAGTTTTGATTCCCTCTTTGAGACTACATTTCAAATTGTCCCTAACATATATGGCTACTCCCCCTCCTCGTCTAATATATCTATCTGTGTGAAATAGTTTAAATCCATTTATCTGATATTCAACTAATAGTTCTCTATTTTCTACGTTCATCCACGTTTCGGTAAGTGCAATAATATCTATTTTTTCTGTGCAGACAAGAGCATTTATTTCATTAATTTTATTTCTTAGACTTCTACTGTTAGTGTAATATATCCTAAGTGAATTGTTATTTTGAGGCTCTTTTCTTTCCCTGATCATTTTGCCAATTCTTTTCTCCCACGAACACATACTTTTATTACCTCCTTCCTCCAACTCAATTCCCATACCACTATCTACTAACAGTTTAAACCCAAACACCTCTAACCACTGGTTCCAACGAGTTCGCAACAGCAACAACCCCAGCCCTCGATAGATGCACCCCATCACGAGCATACATTTCATTTCTTCCATAGAAGTGTTCCCAGTTGTCTATGAAAGATATTGCATTTGATTTGCAATATCTTTCCAGCCGGCAATTGACACCAAGTGCCCTCGACATCTATTCATTTCCCACTCCCTTTCTTGGAAGAACTTGGAAGAATTACTTTTAGGAAAAAGCAGTGTTCTTTTCTGTACTAGGTTCAGGCTTGTACCATCGGTCCAGGTGTCTTCTTATGGCGGTGTTTATTTCCGTTTTGCTATATCCGTTGTTCACCATTACGTGAGTTATTCTTTCAAACTCTCTACTTACATTGCACTATACGGAGCAGTGTGTAAGCGCTCGACGAATATAAGCATTGACAACACTGGTTTTGTATTTTTGAGATCACTCACTCTTACCATTCAGGCATAACCCTATGTTGGTAGGTTTTGTATACACACTGGTGCTTAAAGAGGTTCCTGTTTTTGTTATTAGTACATCTAAGACTGTTATTTTCACTATTTTCATGTGTAAAAAGAATTAATGAACACCTAACTCCATACACTCCTAGCAACTATAGTCTACAATCATCAGCAGATTTCCTAGAATTAATAAAAACTACACAGCCCAATGGAATCATTGCTTCCCTAGACCTCGAATCCCTATTTACCAACGTCCCAGTCGACACAACCATAGAAATAATACTGGACAGAGTATACAGAGACGAGAGCACTCCCAAATTAGACATACCCGAGCCACATTTGAAGAGCCTTCTCGAGGCATGTACAAAGGAAGCTCCTTTCATCAGTCCGAAAGGGGACATATATCTATAAATAGACGGAGTAGCAATGGGCTCCCCCTTAGGAGTCTTATTCGCGAATTTTTACATGGGAACCATCGAAGATAGGGTCTTCAGTAGTAGACAAAAACCAACTGTATACTGCCGTTATGTTGACGACATATTCGTCATAGTAAAACACTCAGATGAACTAATTGATCTAAAAAGTCACCTAGAGAGAGAGTCAGTACGCCGATTTACACATGAAAATAGTGAAAATATTACGGAATTATTTACTCTACCCACCATGAGACTAATGACAAGACCGGAATTTAACGATGTCCAAGACAGAAAAAATTGCTCAACATAACAGGCCTATTACACCTGATTAATCTTTGTATATGCTTCATCCCCTATTTATCCCCTTGCCTTTTCCTTTATTCTACTTGTTTTATCACCTGACCCCGCACCGGTATCAATTTTAACAAGTTCTGTAATTTCTTTTCACTTGAGAATGAACCATGGAGGTTCGAAACATTGTGCAACTTAAATAAATAAGTGTAATACATTCTATAGTAATTTACTTTTTTCTTCACCATAAAATAGCAAACATAAATTTTGGAGAACTCCTCTTTCAGCTAAGCCCTGATGCTAGAAAAATAGTTAGAGGGATAGAAGCCCTAAACCAGAAGATAGTAGGTACAGAATGTGTGGTCATATTCAATGAGACATGTTTAAAAGAAAACCTGCTACCAGTATACACAAATATAAATATATATATATATATATATATATATATATATATATATATATATATATATATATATATATATATATATATATATATATATATATATATATATAATACACAGACTACCCTATTCCAGTAGCTGAAGTTTATATCTACCTCTTATATGGCTTTGAAGTATGGTGTAGTGGATACAGCATGCAACTGCCACCTTGTTGGCCAGTGTTCGAGTCCCCTGGTGGGTTGAGTGTCTAAAAAGTTATATATATATATATATATATATATATATATATTAGTATATTTTGGTAGCAGTCTTTCCTGTAGACATATTTTATTAAATATGACCGAAAAAGTAAGATTAATAATTCTAACATGAATTTTCTCAATCTTTCGTACATTATGCTTCACTGTTGGAGGTAAATAAAAAATCACTTCTCCAAAATTCATTTTTATTTCTAGTCTGACGCGACACGGGCGCGTTTCGTAAAACTTATTACATTTTCAAAGACTTCACAAATACACAACTGATTAGAACTTGCGTTTCCCTGATTTTATATCTACATTTGAGTGAGGTGGGCCACATCACCCTTCCCACCTCACTCAAATGTAGATATAAAATCAGGGAAACGCAAGTTCTAATCAGTTGTGTATTTGTGAAGTCTTTGAAAATGTAATAAGTTTTACGAAACGCGCCCGTGTCGCGTCAGACTAGAAATAAAAATGAATTTTGGAGAAGTGATTTTTGATTTACCTCCAACAGTGAAGCATAATGTACGAAAGATTGAGAAAATTCGTGTTAGAATTATTAATCTTACTTTTTCGGTCATATTTAATAAAATATATATATATATATATATATATATATATATATATATATATATATATATATATATATATATATATATATATATATATATATATATATATATATATATATATATATATATATATATATATATATATATTAGTATATTTTGGTAGCAGTCTTTCCCGTAGACATATATTATTAAATATGACCGAAAAAGTAAGATTAATAATTCTAACACGAATTTTCTCAATCTTTCGTACATTACGCTTCACTGTTGGAGGTAAATAAAAAATCACTTCTCCAAAATTCATTTTTATTTCTAGTCTGACGCGACACGGGCGCGTTTCGTAAAACTTATTACATTTTCAAAGACTTCACAAATACACAACTGATTAGAACTTACGTATCTCTGCTATTATATCTACATTTGAGTGAGGTGGGAGGGGTGATGTGGCATTAACACAAGACAGAACATGAGGGGATATTAATAGGGTATTAAAAGTATCAACACAAGACAGAACAGAAACAATGGGTATTGAATAGAAGTGTTTGTAGAAAGCCTATTGGTCCATATTTCTTGATGCTTCTATATTGGAGCGGAGTCTTGAGGTGGGTAGAATATAGTTGTGCAATAATTGGCTGTTGATTGCTGGTGTTGACTTCTTGATGTGTAGTGCCTCGCAAACGTCAAGCCGCCTGCTATCGCTGTATCTATCGATGATTTCTGTGTTGTTTACTAGGATTTCTCTGGCGATGGTTTGGTTATGGGAAGAGATTATATGTTCCTTAATGGAGTCCTGTTGCTTATGCATCGTTAAACGCCTAGAAAGAGATGTTGTTGTCTTGCCTATATACTGGGTTTTTTGGAGCTTACAGTCCCCAAGTGGGCATTTGAAGGCATAGACGACGTTAGTCTCTTTTAAAGCGTTCTGTTTTGTGTCTGGAGAGTTTCTCATGAGTAGGCTGGCTGTTTTTCTGGTTTTATAGTAAATCGTCAGTTGTATCCTCTGATTTTTGTCTGTAGGGATAACGTTTCTATTAACAATATCTTTCAGGACCCTTTCCTCCGTTTTATGAGCTGTGGAAAAGAAGTTCCTGTAAAATAGTCTAATAGGGGGTATAGGTGTTGTGTTAGTTGTCTCTTCAGAGGTTGCATGGCTTTTCACTTTCCTTCTTATGATGTCTTCGATGAAACCATTGGAGAAGCCGTTATTGACTAGAACCTGCCTTACCCTACAGAGTTCTTCGTCGACTTGCTTCCATTCTGAGCTGTGGCTGAGAGCACGGTCGACGTATGCGTTAACAACACTCCTCTTGTACCTGTCAGGGCAGTCGCTGTTGGCATTTAGGCACATTCCTATGTTTGTTTCCTTAGTGTAGACTGCAGTGTGGAAACCTCCGCCCTTTTCCATGACTGTTACATCTAGAAAAGGCAGCTTCCCATCCTTTTCCGTCTCGTAAGTGAAACGCAGCACGGAACTCTGCTCAAATGCCTCCTTCAGCTCCTGCAGATGTCTGACATCAGGTACCTGTGTAAAAATGTCGTCAACATACCTGCAGTATATGGCTAGGTACAACATATATATATATATATATATATATATATATATATATATATATATATATATATATATATATATATATATATATATATATATATATATATATATATATATATATATATATATATATGTTGTACCTAGAAGCCAGAATGCACTTCTCAGCCTACTATGCAAGGACCGATTTGCCTAATAAGCCAAGTTTTCCTGAATTAGTATATTTTCTCTAATTTTTTTCTTATGAAATGATAAAGCTACCCATTTCATTATATATGAGATCAATTTTTTTTATTGGAGTTAAAATTAACGTAGATATATGACCAAACCTAACCAACCCTCCCTAACCTAACCTAACCTATCTTTATAGGTTAGGTTAGGTAGCAGAAAAAGTTAGGTTAGGTTAGGTTAGGTAGGTTAGGAAGTCGAAAAACAATTAATTCATGAAAACTTGGCTTATTAGGCAAATCGGGCCATGCATAGTAGGCTGAGAAGTGCGTTCTGGCTACTAGGTACGACATATATATATATATATATATATATATATATATATATATATATATATATATATATATATATATGTCGTACCTAGTAGCCAGAACGCACTTCTCAGCCTACTATGCAAGGCCTGATTTGCCTAATAAGCCAAGTTTTCATGAATTAATTGTTTTTCGACTACCTAACCTACCTAACCTAACCTAACCTAACTTTTTCGGTTACCTAACCTAACCTAACCTATAAAGATAGGTTAGGTTAGGTTAGGTAAGGTTGGTTAGGTTCGGTCATATATCTACGTTAATTTTAACTCCAATAAAAAAAAATTGACCTCATACATAATGAAATGGGTAGCTTTATCATTTCATAAGAAAAAAATTAGAGAAAATATATTAATTCAGGAAAACTTGGCTTATTAGGCAAATCAGGCCTTGCATAGTAGGCTCAGAAGTGCGTTCTGGCTACTAGGTACGACATATATATATATATATATATATATATATATATATATATGTCGTACCTAATAGCCAGAACGCACTTCTCAGCCTACTATTCAAGGCCCGATTTGCCTAATAAGCCAAGTTTTCATGAATTAATGTTTTTTCGTCTACCTAACCTACCTAACCTAACCTAACCTAGCTTTTTTTGGCTACCTAACCTAACCTTACCTATAAATATAGGTTAGGTTAGGTTAGGTAGGGTTGGTTAGGTTCGGTCATATATCTACGTTAATTTTAACTCCAATAAAAAAAAATTGACCTCATACATAGAGAAAAGGGTTGCTTTATCATTTCATAAGAAAAAAATTATTGTAAATATATTAATTCAGGAAAACTTGGCTTATTAGGCAAATCGGGCCTTGAATAGTAGGCTGAGAAGTGAGTTCTGGCTACTAGGTACGACATATATATATATATATATATATATATATATATATATATATATATATATATATATATATATATATATATGACAATGTCAGACCACGAAGGAAAAATGAAACAGGAAATTTCCTTAAGTACTTTCGTATATTAAATACATCTTCAGAAGGTGCACCTTCTGAAGATGTATTTAATATACGAAAGTACTTAAGGAAATTTCCTGTTTCATTTTTCCTTCGTGGTCTGACATTGTCACATTCTTAATCACGTGTTTATTTTCGTGATATACACACACACATATATATATATATATATATATATATATATATATATATATATATATATATATATATATATATATATATATATATATATATATATATATATATATATAAATATATATATATATATATATATATATATATATATATATATATATATATATATATATATATATATATATATATATATATATATATATATATGTCGAACCTAGTAGCCAGAACGCACTTCTCAGCCTAATATGCAAGGCCCGATTTGCCTAATAAGCCAAGTTTTCAAGAATTAATTGTTTTTCGACTACCTAACCTAACCTAACCTATCTTTTTCAGCTACCTAACCCAACCTAACCTATAGAGATAGGTTAGGTAGGGTTGGTTAGGTTCGGTCATATATCTACGTTAATTTTAACTCCAATAAAAAAAAATTGACCTCATACATAATAAAATGGGTAGCTCTATCATTTCATAAGAATGTAACAGACTAGGCTGTTGTAAGAATTATCCAGAGTGGTTTATCGACAAAAGAGAATGGGAAGCTGAGCCGCATGGTGACCTGACCCCCAGGGGAATTCGCGGTGGAAATAACCGACGCTTTGTTCATATCTGCGTATAATGAATCATCCTATAGTATTCAGTAATTTAGAGAAAATTAGCCTTTATTCAAAATTAGAGAAAATATATTAATTCAGGAAAACTTGGCTTATTAGGCAAATCGGGCCTTGCATAGTAGGCTGAGAAGTGCATTCTGGCTATTAGGTACGACATATATATATATATATATATATATATATATATATATATATATATATATATATATATATATATATATATATATATATATATATATATATATATATATTTATATATATATATATATATATATATATATATATATATATATATATATATATATATATATACAATAAATAAAAAAGGAAGGGGGTGGTAGGAGAAAAGCACACAGAAACTGTATTGGAGGGGATCTAAACATTCCCTCTAATGCTTTATGCGTGGTTTCCTCCGAGGCTATGGGTCCCCCTTCTTCCAGCTAGAGGTGGTACTCCCTTCCATATCGTTAAAAAAAAAAAAATATATATATATATATATATATATATATATATATATATATATAATATATATAATATATATATATATTATATATATATATATATATATATATATATATATATATATATATATATATATATATATATATATGCGAACAAGCCTGAATGGTCCCCAGGACAATATGCAACTGAAAACTCACACCCCAGAAGTGACTCGAACCCATACTCCCAGGAGCAACGCAACTGGTATATACAAGACGCCTTAATCCACTTGACCATCACGCTGGACATAATGAGGTGATAGCCGAGGCTATTTGAACCACCCCACCGCCGGCACTCGGATAGTAATCTTGGGCATAGCATTTTACCAAATCACCTCATTCTTTGGGGCACACGTGAGGAACACAAATGCGAACAAGCCTGAATGGTCCCCAGGACAATATGCAACTGAAAACTCACACCCCAAAAGTGACTCGAACCCATACTCCCAGGAGCAACGCAACTGGTATGTACAAGACGCCTTAATCCATTTGACCATCACGACCGGACATAATGAGGTGATAGCCGAGGCTATTTGAACCACCCCACCGCCGGCACTCGGATAGTAATCTTGGGCATAGCATTTTACCAAATCACCTCATTCTTTGGGGCACACGTGAGGAACACAAATGTGAACAAGCCTGAATGGTCCCCAGGACAATATGCAACTGAAAACTCACACCCCAGAAGTGACTCGAACCCATACTCCCAGGAGCAACGCAACTGGTATGTACAAGACGCCTTAATCCACTTGACCATCACGACCGGACATAATGAGGTGATAGCCGAGGCTATTTGAACCACCCCACCGCCGGCACTCGGATAGTAATCTTGGGCATAGCATTTTACCAAATCACCTCATTCTTTGGGGCACACGTGAGGAACACAAATGCGAACAAGCCTGAATGGTCCCCAGGACAATATGCAACTGAAAACTCACACCCCAGAAGTGACTCGAACCCATACTCCCAGGAGCAACGCAACTGGTATGTACAAGACGCCTTAATCCACTTGACCATCATGACCGGACATAATGAGGTGATAGCCGAGGCTATTTGAACCACCCCACCGCCGGCACTCGGATAGTAATCTTGGGCATAGCATTTTACCAAATCACCTCATTCTTTGGGGCACACGTGAGGAACACAAATGCGAACAAGCCTGAATGGTCCCCAGGACAATATGCAACTGAAAACTCACACCCCAGAAGTGACTCGAACCCATACTCCCAGGAGCAACGCAACTGGTATGTACAAGACGCCTTAATCCACTTGACCATCACGACCGGACATAATGAGGTGATAGCCGAGGCTATTTGAACCACCCCACCGCCGGCAATCGGATAGTAATCTTGGCCATAGCATTTTACCAAATCACCTCATTCTTTGGGGCACACGTGAGGAACACAAATGCGAACAAGCCTGAATGGTCCCCCAGACAATAAATTATTGTCCTGGGGACCATTCAGGCTTGTTCGCATTTGTGTTCCTCACGTGTGCCCCAAAGAATGAGGTGATTTGGTAAAATGCTATGCCCAAGATTACTATCCGAGTGCCGGCGTTGGGGTGGTTCAAATAGCCTCGGCTATCACCTCATTATGTCCGGTCGTGATATAGGTAACCTAACCTATAAAGATAGGTTAGGTTAGGTTAGGTAGGGTTGGTTAGGTTCGGTCATATATCTACGTTAATAATAACTGCAATAAAAAAAATTGTCCCCAGGACAATAAATTATTGTCCTGGGGACCAGACCTGGGAGTCTGACTCCACCATCCATCTTCGTAAGGGCACAAAGGGATGCTCCGAAGAAGAAGGGTTTAATTGTATCTGGGATCAGCCCAGAGAGACAGTCGTTGAAAAACTTCGTGACCTCTGACAGTATTGTCTCGGCAACCTCGCCGAGAACTGTGCTTGTCATCTCTTTGAGGTGCTGAGGTCTTACTCCAGTGTATCCCCCTGCTGAGCCTGGCGGAAAGGACATGATGGCTTTGTAATCCTCTGATGCTTGGAGGAATAGAGGTCCCATGTCTGGGGCATTTGTGTCCCGAGCAGTGGATTCCCATGGTACTCTGGGAGGGTGCTTCTCTCTCAGCGAGTCGGCAGTTGCAGTATTTCTAGGGGGCGATTGTTTCTTCACTGGTAAGTAACCTAAATGCCCCTACTGTGTTGCCCTCTTCAATATTTTTGGTCACTAGTGTTCCAAGCTTAAAATTGTCATTGGAACTCTTCGGTCTGCCACAACGGTTTTTGCGTTGAGGAGGGAAGGGGATCAAGTTGTCAGCTCTGGGGAAATTATTTATTGCTCTAGTGACTGATGAGGCTGCTGACTTGCCTCCTCTTGCAGGTACGCCTAAGCAAATATTGCCAAACAAGAGCAAATTATGCCATGCTTTGATGGTGGCTGCAACATTAAGATTTTCAGACCGTTCATTCACTTTCCTTAGAAGGTCTGTATATTTCCCTGCTGCAAATGGGCACACTGATTTAGGAATGTGGGGAAGAGCTCTGGTGGTGGATGCTTTAATGGCCCCCAGGAGGTCATCTGATGACATGAAGTTTGCTGGAATGTGAGGGGGTGCCGGGGAGACCTGTGGGCCTTCTCTCTCTACAGGTTCCGTCCATGCACCCGCACAGCCGTTGTGTCTGTATAGGGTTCCATCGTTTCTAAGGCTGTGAGATTCGTCACCAACCCGACACTTTCCTCTGGGGTCTGGGTGCGCCTCTGGGTGCATTGGTCCCAGCACCGTGTTCTTGGCTGAGGGGTTCGTGATTAGTTGGGGGAGTCCCATCTATCCCCCGGGCGAGCTGAGACATCGGCGTGGCTAGGAGGGTGGACACGGGTGGTGGCAGCAGGGGTGGTTAGCTGTCCCTTGCACTCACCACTCATATGAGTACTTGTAAGTAAGTATCAAAAGAAGTCACCAAACCGGGAAGGCTATGTAGCACCATCAAATGCGCAGAATAATCAGAGGGCGCTAAATATCACCAAGGATGCCAATACAAGAACAAAAACGCATAAGGCGAACGATATCAAAAGTATCCGAGTCACCAAGAATTCTATTGAGGGACAGGTGACCGCGAGGGGCGGTCGGAAAGCAAGACACACGCTCGTCCTGGAAGTCAGGACATTCAAGAAGGACATGCACGACCGTAAGAGGGACAATGCAACTAGGACAATAAGGAGCAGGGCGGCGCTCCATCAAGTGACCATGGGTTAAGCGAGTATGGCCAATACGCAACCTTGCTAGAGCTGTTTCCCATCGCCAGTTACAGTGGTAGGAGGACGGCCACGAGGAAACACAACATTTAAGAGTACGTAGTTTGTTACCAGTAACAGACGACCAAGAAGCCTGCCAACGGGTAAGGACGGAGGAATGGTTAACCGGATAAAAGTCGGAATATGGAATACCTTTACGAGAGATGGGACAAGAGCGGACAGCTTCCTTGGCGGCAGCATCTGCATGCTCATTTAAAGACACACCAATATGGCTGGGAACCCAACAAAACTCAACCGACTTAAATTTACTGTGAACAAGAAACAGCCAATGCTGGATCTCGACAACTATTGGATGAACCGGATTAAAGGACCCGAGAGCCATGAGGGCACTACAAGAGTCAACAACAACTACAAAGGAAGACTGACAACGAGAAAGCAGGAGACGAAGAGCATAGAGAATAGCATAAAGCTCCGCTGTAAAAGTGCTAGTCTCCGGAGGTAAGCAACACATATAAGTGCGATCAGGAAAAACAACAGAGTAGCCAACACCGTCCGCAGACTTAGACCCATCGGTGAAGACAGAAACGGAGCGGGAGTGAGAAGAAAAGTGCTCAAGGAAAAGGGGTTTTAGAACCGTAGGAGGGGTAAAAGCTTTAGTGATATGGGTCAAGGATGTACAAAACCGCGGAAGAGGGACTCTCCACGGGGGCAAAGAAGGAACAACACGAGGAGAAACATTAGAAATACGAACGGAAAGAGAATCCTGTAGGCGAGATAACCGGAAAGAAAGAGGGAGGTGCTGAAGAGGAACAGGAACCGCAGGAGGGGTAAAAGTTAAAGCACGACAGAGGCGAGAGGAAGGATGTTGTAAGGAAGGCGCAAGATAGCGAAGACAGTAGCGATAACGGCGGTCCAGGAGAGACAGGAAGCCAGTGTCAACATACAAGCTAGGGACGGGAGTCGAACGAAAGGCACCAGAACTGAGGCGCAACCCAGTATGGTGCAAAGCATCAAGACGGCGAAGAGTAGAAGGAGAAGCAGACGAGTAAGCAGGGCAACCATAATCGAGCTTAGACAGGACGAGAAAGGAATGTAAAGCAAGGAGTGCGCGCCTATCTGCCCCCCAAGAAGTATGGGACAAGACCCGAAGGAGGGTAAGGGCCTTAGAGCACTCAACACGGAGGTAAGAGATATGGGGAGACCAAGACAAATGAGTGTCAAGGAATAACCCCAAAAGCTTCGCGGAATCTTTGTATTCAAGGGGATGACCATAAAGTGACAAAGAGGGACGAAGAACGACCCGTTTCCGCGTAAAAGTCATGGCACAAGTCTTAGAAGTAGAGAACTTGAAGCCATGATCATTGGCCCTAGACGACACGGCATCAATTGCAAGTTGAAGCCGGCGCTGAAGGAGAGGCGAATCATCACCCTGACAGCAAAGGGTAAGATCATCGATATAGAGAGCAGAGAAGACACCAGAAGGAAGAGAGGAAAGAAGACCATTGAGGGCAACCAGAAAGAGAGTAGTGCTCAGAACACTACCCTGGGGCACACCTTCGTATTGCTGAAAAGAGGCAGAGAGAGCGGTACCAAGGCGCACCCGAAAGGAACGACGAGAGAGGAAGCTGCGGAGAAAGAGAGAGAGATGACCACGATGGCCAAAAGAATGAAGTTGAGATAGAATATGATATCGCCAAGTGGTGTCGTAAGCCTTTTCCAGGTCAAAAAGGACGGCAACAACGGAGGTCTTCGCAGCAAAAGCAGTACGAATATAGACCTCCAAGTTCACCAGGACATCTGTCGTGCTGCGGCACTTGCGGAAACCAAATTGAGAAGAGGAGAAGAGGTGATGGTGTTCCAGGAACCACATCAGACGAACGTTAACCATACGTTCAAAGAGTTTGCAGACACAACTTGTGAGAGCAATAGGGCGAAAGTCCTTAGGGGAAGTATCCAGAGACCCCGGTTTGCGAACAGGGAGGACAACGGCATCGAGTCAGTCCTCAGGGACTGACGACGACTCCCAGATCCGATTATACAGACTCAGTAAATATTGAGACGTGCACGGAGGGTGATGGCGAAGCATCTCATAATGAATACCATCGGAGCCCGCAGCCGTAGAACCGCAGAGGGCCAGGGGCAGAACGAAGTTCAGAGAGAGAGATGGGATCATTATAGGGAAGCTGAAGACGAGTGCAGAAATCTAAATGACGAGACTCAAAGACAGGTTTACAAAGATGGAAAGATTGGGGAAGATGAAGACCAGAGCTAACAGAAGAAAAGTGGGAACCCAGTTTGGAAGCGACCTGCAACGGGTCCGCCACAAGAGTATCATGGAGGTGAAGGACCGGTGAAACATCGGGAACGAACTTACCCGCTATCTTGCGGATACGCTTCCAGATCTGGGGCAGAGGAGTTTCGGACGTAATTGTTGAGACATAAGATGCCAAACATTCACGTTTAGCCGTACGGATGGCCCTACGGGCCACCGCACTCGCTTTCCGAAAGAAAAGAAAAGAATCGGCCGTCTGCCGACGGCGGTACCTCTTCCAGGCTGCACGCTTACAGCGGACAGCCCGAGCACAGTCCGCATTCCACCAGGGAACGCACTTCCGTGGACCCTGAGAGGAAGAGCAAGGAATAGAGCGGAGGGCAGCGTCGAAGACAGAGTCATGAAAAAGGAGGAGAGCGCGAGGGAGAGGCAGAAAGGAGAGGTCAGAGCGAGCAGCACTGAGGGTAAATAGGTTCCGGTCCACTATAGCAAACTGCCACCTAGGAAAAGAGAGTGAAGGGCGAAACGAGAAAAAGGAAACAAGGATAGGGAAATGATCACTGCCATGGAGGTCAACAAGAACCTGCCACGTGAAATCTAAGTAAAGAGAAGAAGAGCAGAGAGAAAGATCAAGACAGGAAAGGGTGCGAGTCCGAGAGTTCAAATGAGTGGGCTCACCAGAATTCAGAAGAGACAGGGAAGAAGAGAGGAGAAACGGCTCAAGAAGGCGACCCCGGGTATTCGTCAGAACATCACCCCAAAGAGAATGACGACAATTGAAGTCACCCAGCAGGAGCACAGGGTCCAGCAAGGAGTCCAAGAGGCGTTTCAAATCAGGAAGAGAAAGCGGGACACTCGGGGGGAGATAGATGGAACAAACTGTGTACCATTTCCCCACAAAGATACGAGCAGCAGAACAATGGAGAGGCAAAGGAAAAAGTAAAGGAACAAAGGGAACATCAGCGCGAATCAAGAGAGCAGAAGAATTAGGAGCCCCAGCAATTGTTGGGGGGGGGGGAGAAAGAGGAACAGCCACGAAAACGACCAGGACGAGCACCAAGCATTGGCTCCTGGAGACAGACACAAAGCGTCGAAAACCGGGAAATCAGAAGTTGGAGTTCGAGAAAATTGGTGTAATAACCTCGAACGTTCCATTGAAGAATAGACATCGACGAGAAGGGAAAGGACAACAACAGAGAACAAGGAAGAAACAAAGGCGAAAGAGCAACATAGCACGTTAAAGAATATCAGGGTCAGCAAAGTCAGGGTTAGGGGACATGGGTAAACTGAGTAAAGACGGAGGGAAGGAAGCGGGAGAGCAGACCAGAGGTGGGCGGGCGGGGTCCGGAGGAGGAGGAGGAGGAAGAGGAGGAGACAACCGAGAGGAGCAGTCAAGGACAGCAGCAGGAAGAGGGGTAGTAGAAAGAGGGGAACGCACCTCAGCAAGAGCAGCAACCGAAAGGGAAGCAGGGGCCAAAGAAACCTCCATAGCAGGAACAGGGGGCGCAATCACTGAAATGGGAGGGGAAGGAACAACAGAGCTAGAAGTAGGGGCTGAGGAAGAAAGCGAAGCCTTCTTACCTGCCGGGGAGGAGGAAGGAGAGGAGCCAGGCTTACGCTTCTGACTTAAAGAGACCGGTGTCCCAGCAACTACGTACTGGGCAACGGATTCCAGTGTCTCAACAGGAGAAGCTGAACGAGAGCACACACGACGGCCATTAGGAGAGCGATGGACATCCGCCTGCACCGTCAGGCGGCGGGGAGAGCCAATAGATGGAGGAAGAAGAAGGGAAGGAGGATCGGAGGGAGACGAGGAAGAAGACACAGGAGACACGATAGACCAGGTAGAAAGAAGGGGAACCCCAGAAAGAGGACCAGGTGGGGGACCCTTCGGGACAGAACTCAAAGAAACAGAGGAGGGGGCAGTGGGCGTATCAGGGCCCAAGGCCCGGAAACGGTTGAGTCTGAGGAAGGAGGGGAGGACGAGGAGAGGAAGAGCGCAACACGCGAGCATAAGAGACGTTAGCATGAGGCGGGAGCCAGCGAACCTGGCGCCTCGCCTCAGGAAAAGATAAACGCTCCCGGTGCTTCAAGTTGAGGACGGCCGCCTCAAGCTTGTAATGGATACAGGCACGGGAGAAGGTAGGATGGGCCTCACCGAAGTTGAGGCAGCGAGCTTGGGGAGAAGTGCACTCCGACTTAGAGTGACCTTCACCCCCACACAAAGGACAGAGAAAGACAGTCCCAGAGCAGCAGAGGGCACCATGCCCAAACCTCCAGCACTTATTACAAAGCCGAGGAGAAAGAATATACTTCTGGACAGAGCACCTAGCAAAAGCAAGAATGACAGAGGATGGAAGGGTCCTACCATTAAAGGTGATCTTCACAACACGAAGGGGTTGACGGCGACGATCACGAGGGGGACGAGTAAACGAGTCAACCTGGAGGACAGAATGGCCTTGGGCATCAAGGATATGCCGAATATCATCGTGGCAATCCTGCAGATTCCGAACACCGGTTGCAACATGGGGCGGGAGGAGAATAGTGCCAACACTGGCATTCATCTAAACGTTCTTGGAGACCCGAACAGGGATCTCGCCAAGGCAAGACAAGGCTGCCAAGCGGGAAGCTGCATCCTGAGAAGGAGCAGCAACGACACGTGTACTGAGACGAGTGGGGTTGAAGGTAACAGACGCATCCACGGAATCTACAAGATGCCGATGGAGGGAGAAATCGTCAGGAGGCGCAGAATCAAGAGGGAGGAGATCAAAGTATTTGGCCCATGAAGCGGGACCAAACAAGGCCCGATACGCGTCAGTACGGGAAGGAATCGAGCGAGTGCGGCCGGGGCGCGAACGGTGTTGAGAACCCCCAGAGAGAGAGGGGTCAAAAGGAGCAGTAGTCACAACGAGAGACTTAGCCGCACCAGAGGACGAAGTTGTCACCACTGGGGGCTGGAGGCTCGACCCAACCACAGAGGAGGGAGGGGAGCTGGGGGAAGAAGTAAGGATGGTCAAAGGAGAAGCAAGGTCGAGGCCCAACGCAACGGAGGCTACAGAGCCCGGTCTTCCAAGACAGGCCGACTCGGGGGCTTGGTCGCCCATCCCATGAGCCCGAGAGGGTACAACAGAAGCATTTAACGACATAGGTACAAATTCATCCACGAATGTGCCCCATACCTGTGGTGTTTGTGTGTTACTGAGGAAGTCTTGGTTGTAGGGTTGATGTAAAGTCATGACTTGGTTACTGACTTTAATACTTAATATGATTACATGACTAGTAGCTACCAAGCTTGGCGGGCATCCTGTACGCTCTATTGTTTACCTTTTCTCTCTCTGGCGTCTCAGCCGCCGCACATAGAAAACGGATGGTACCATTTTCTATGAACATGACATCCCTCCTTTTCTTTAAAAAGAATGAATACAGGATGTCTACCATGCTTGTAGCACAAAGCAAAGTTATTGACACAAAGTAAGTTATTAACATATCAAGAGATACTGCATACATTTAACATTAATTAAGCACACAAAGAATTTAAACAACTTAATCTTTTCCACAAAGGATTTCAATGTTAAAAATACATATGCAATGTTAAACAAACATGAAAAAAACTGTAATACAAAGTTACAAAATATTGAATGAGATATCTGCATTATTCAAACAATATTAAATTTAGTTTAGCATAATAAGTAAATACTTTTCATTACATAGGAACACAATTAATCATCAAATCGTGTAGGGCGTTTAACATGACGTTTAGGACGAGAGTCCTTAAATGCAATAACATCCCTTGATGAATTGTTTGTCGGGTTATAACTATTTTTTTCTTTTTCTTTTGCACGACTTTGCACTTCATCATTTTCTACACTAGTTGGAATCACTTTGAAATAGGCCATATTACGTGTTATACTATTATCTCTATTACTAGCTGTTACCATAGTTCCTTTTACACTAATCACTTTATATGGTTTTGTATCATACGGCATATCTAACTTTCCCTCTTTTTTCTTTTTAACGAGAACAGTGTCACCAACCTTTATGAACTGTTCCTTTGCACGTTGATTATGAGCAATTTTCATTTTGCCCTTGGCTAGTGCATCCTTCTGAGCGAGACGTTTATCCGTTACCTCGGCTGGCATGACGGGTAGTGCGATTCTCATAGGACGTCCAAATAAAAGTTCGCCAGGCGACTTGCCCAGTGTTCCATGTGGTGTTGCACGGTAGTTCCTGAGAAAAGCATACATAGCTTGTTTCCAGGATCGTCCTTCGGCATGAGCACAGCATACCGCTTTCATGAGAGGTTGCATGAATCTCTCAACTTCTCCATTTGCTTGAGGATGTAGTGGCATCACACGGCGGTGTTTGAATCCAATATGCTCAGAAAAGTTGACGAAGTCTTGTCCATTGAATGGCGGTCCATTGTCTGTCTTGACAATTTCGGGAATGCCAAAGTTTGAAAAGATCTTGTCGAGTTTCGGGATGACAGCCTTTGCAGATGTGGAAGTGATGATTTCTACTTCTGGATAACGTGAGTGATCATCAATGACTACCATCAAGTACTCTCCAGTTGGTAGTGGTCCGCAGAAGTCCATCGATACTTCCGTCCATGGTGCAGCAGGTAGTGGTGAAGGTTGTAGAGGTGTTGGTCTTGAAGTATCCACTGCAGCTTGGCAAGGGACACAGGCATCATGCATATCCTTTGCTTGACGATCAATGCCAGGAAACCACACCTTTTCTCGTAGCAGCTGTTTGGTCCTAACAAGACCTTGGTGTCCTTGATGTGCAAGCTTCAGAGCACGTTGCTGGAGAACAGCTGGAATAACGATACGAGTACCTCGCAGCACAGTGTCGCGTTGTTGCGTAACACTTAATTCTGTCTGGATGCGTTCAAGTGCTTTGAATGCATCTTGGTCAACTCCTGAGGGTGGGATGCGTGGAAACTTTTTCTTAGTCAATGCATCCACTGTTGCTTGCAGAGTTGGGTCCTCTAGGGTTGCAGTACGGATTTCATCAAGAGTAAGAGCCTTAGGGACTGCATCACAGGTTACAGAGTGTACATATTCCTCGGCAACTTGCTGATGCTTGGTGATGGTGAAACTGTTGGCAGGATGTCGACTGATGTAATCAGCGGGATTGCCTGCACCCGGCTTGTATTTCACCGTAAAGTTGTATGGTTGCAGACGAAGAGCCCATCTCTCAATGCGAGCTGGTGGTTTGGACTTTGGATTATTGAAGATGGTCTCCAACGGTTTGTGGTCAGTGACCATCGTGGTGAAGGGGGCACCAAGCAGATACACCTTGAAGTGTTCACAGCCCCATACAAGAGCAAGAGCTTCCTTCTCTGTCTGACTGTATCGTTGCTCAACATCTGTGAGAGAACGGCTGGCGTAGGCAATTACTACTCTGGAATCTGGTTGACCAGGTTTGTGTTGGGCTAAAACAGCACCTAATCCAACAGGACTAGCATCCACCGTTAACTCAGTGTCCATTGATGGATCAAAGTATGCAGCAGTCGCATTCTCTACTAGTGCATCTTTCACAGCATCAAATGCATTTTGCTCGATATCGCTCCAGTACCATGATGCATTTTTCTTCAGGAGCTCACGTAGAGGCTTTGTAATGGTAGCAAAATCTGGAATGAAGCGAGAACAGTAGTTTGCCATTCCCAGAAAACTATGTACTTCAGTGGACGTTGAAGGAGGTGCAGCATTCTTGATATCTGCAACTTTCTTAGGATCTGGAGACAGACCTTTGTCACTAAGTACATGTCCAAAGAATTCAATTTTATGTTGATTGAACTCACACTTTGCTCGGCTTAACGTCAGATTCTTTTCTCGTAAGCGTTGCAATGTTGCACGAAGAGCTTTGTCGTGTTCAGCTTGGGTACGGCCATAAACAATGATGTCATCAGACATGTTGTCAGCATTAGGTATATCTTGCAATACCTGGCTGATGATGTGCTGGAATACCTCGGCAGCACTGTTGATACCAAAACTCAGGCGCTTGTACCTATACTGACCTCGATGTGTCGTAAACGTTGTGATGAAGCGACTCCCATCATCAAGTTCAAGCTGATGATAGCCCTTGTTTAAATCTAACTTGCTGAATACAGTTGCACCATTCAAGCGGTAGATCATATCATCTACAGTGGGTGTAGGATGGCGTTCACGCATTATTGCCTTGTTGGGAACACGCATGTCCACACAAATGCGTATCTCATCTGGATTCTTCGGCTTTGGTGGAGTGACAATTGGGCTTACCCATGGTGTTGGGCCTGTTACTGGTTCAATGATATCTAGTTCTATCAGCCTATCCAGTTCAGCATCGACTTTCTTGCGAGTATGGAATGGTTGTCGGCGATGTGGTTGGGCAACTGGAATTACATCTGGGTTGATATGCAGATGTACTTTGCTATCAGTATAACAACCTATGGATTTAAATCGATCAGAAAATTCAGCAACAATACCATCAACATTGTTTGCAGATTCCACTGCTACAGCATTAGAAAGCTGAAGTAGCCCCAATTTGGTTGAAGTCTTGTAACTGAGTAAAGACTCCTTTGCATTCCTAACAACATGGAATGTAGTAATGAGCATTGCATTCTTTGACTTAATCTCTGCAGTTAAAGTTCCAATCACTGGCAAGGCTAACTTCGAAGCATAGGCAGTGGCTTTACCATTGTATTTTTCTAACTTTGGGAAACTGTTTTCTAAATTTTTCATAGTGGCACTCAGCCATGGTGTCAATGTTTGATCCAGTGTCAATGAGAACCTTGAGACAAATACCAGCAATGTATACACATGTCTCTGGGTTGTTTGGAAGATCATTCCATTCTGTGATTGCTTGTACTCCATAAGTATAATCACATTCACTGTCATCTGAGACTGGTTGTAATGAAATGTTGTCTTGTACATTGTTAACATTCTTGATTTGAGGTGCAATATTGTGTTTACCACCTCGACCCCTATGACCTGATCCTCGTACAGTGCTTTTATTCATTGACTGTGGTTTCTTTAGTGCTGAACGACACATAGCACCAAATGACCTAGTTTTCCACACTCATAGCACTTCTTACCTTGAGCAGGACAAACATTATCTTGGTGTGGGTAGTCTCCTCCACAATTGTAACATTTATTGTTGACACCCTCTGATGTGGGTCGTTGTGACTGCTTGAGCCTTGTTCCTTGACCCCAGTTGTGACGTGGTTCTCGGCTAAATTTACTGTTAGGTTTGGCATATCTTCTTTGATTGCGATGTCCTCCCTGAACCTTACATACCTCATCACTGTTAGTAACAGTGGCAGAACCGTTGTTGGCACTGCACTCCATGACACGAGCATCACGTGCAGCATCTTCCATTCGACGAGCAATATCCAGTATCTTGGTAAGAGAACTTTCATCATCAACAAGTTCTAGAGCTCTTCGACGGAGACGTGTAGATGTGCATGTTTCAATTATTTGCTGTTTGATTTCTTTGTCAACATCAGCAAACTCACAATGGGCTGCTAAACCCTGCAGACGTGTGTGGTATTGATCCACAGTTTCATTGGAGAGTTGTTTTGCTCTCCTGAAATGCATAATTTCCATAGCAGTATTTTGCCTTGGTTTGAAATGCTCTGTTAGTTTGGCTTTGCAGTGCCATAATCTTTGGCACCACCAGTGTCTTTCAGTGTGTCAAAGATGTCACAAACTCTATCACCTGCATAATGAAGTAGAAAGGCACGCTTTCTTTCAGCACTTTTGATGTCAGAAACTATCAACAAATTTTCAAACCTTTTAAGCCATTTGACCCACCTCTGTGACAGGTTTGTCTGATCACAGTCAGGATCAAATGCAGGAAACTGAGGTATATTTGCCATTTTTACTGAATAAATGTAAACTTATCACTTAAATGTTCCTCAGAATATTAAACACTTACTGCACTGAATATGTTAGTCAAGAATTCACTGTAATTACTTTAATTTTGCAAAGCACACAAGCATTTTAATGCAAAAGTTCACAACAGTGCACAATATAGCAGCAACTGACTTCTTACCTAGCCCTTGTGTACATGTGTTGTTCCTACTCACAGCAGCAGCACAGCAGTTGGTACAGCAGCAGCACAGCAGTTGGCACAGCAGTTGGTACAGCAGCAGTTGGTACAGCAGTTGGTGCAGCAGTTGGTACAGCAGTTGTTACAGCAGTCAGTTCAGTGTGATGAATTTTGTAGCACGAAGCGTCGTTTCGTAACCAAAACATCAGGTTTTGTACACATCAAAGCGTCGTTTCGTACACAACGTCGGCAGATTCCTCAGTACAGTTTCTTCAGCACAGCTTGGGTAGCACACAGCTTGGGTAGCACACAGCTTGGGTAGCACACAGCATCGGTTAGCACACAGCATCGTTTAGCACACAGCATTGGTTAGCACACAGCATCGGTTAGCATACAGCATCGGGTATGGCGCTCACAGCTTCTCTTCCTCCTCCAGGCAGCATGCTTCTCCCTTGTGTTTGAAACTGAACAAATACCTGCGTTCACAGTTCATCCTCGTCGCCAATGTGGTGTTTGTGTGTTACTGAGGAAGTCTTGGTTGTAGGGTTGATGTAAAGTCATGACTTGGTTACTGACTTTAATACTTAATATGATTACATGACTAGTAGCTACCAAGCTTGGCGGGCGTCCTGTACGCTCTATTGTTTACCTTTTCTCTCTCTGGCGTCTCAGCCGCCGCACATAGAAAACGGATGGTACCATTTTCTATGAACATGACAATACCCACCATGGAGCCACAATTAGAGGCAGGACACCCAACAGGAAGTTATCGCCGATCATGCCGGGGCCCCCTAGGGGTGCGTTGTGAGTATACGCCCCACAAACGCCACCTTAAGAACCGTCAGTCCATCGAGATCAGGTTCAGCGACGCAAGGGGGATCGACAATAAAAGGTTCCCCTCGCTCGAGACGTTGGGCACTACAGTTCAACGGGTGCAAGAGTATGCCTCCTCAAGCACCCGGGCGTCAAAATAGAAGAAGTCCAAAGAAATAATCCAAAACAAGCAAAAGGTTGGCAGGAAACGACAAGCAGATAGGAGAAGAGGGGGGAGAAAAACGAAACATAATGAAAGGAAAAGCGATCCGGCACAATTAGAGAAGACAGCAGCAGGAGTGCAAGGACAGAGGACTGTCCCACGGAGCATCACACTCCGGCAGCCGTCCACGAAGCCCCCTCAAGATGCCAACAGGCCGGATGGGGAGGGGGTATGAGTACTTGTGTCTCCCTCCCTTTTGGGAGGAACCTGAGTGCTTGCTGTGACCTGTGCCATATCTGGGTGCATGGAGGGTGACACATTTCTGCAACAGGCACTGTGTGGATGGTGAATCGGTGGGTGGGAGACGCCCAGATGCGGGGTGGGATGGCAGGAGGTACAGTGGTGCGGTGAGACCGGTGGGACGAGGGAAGGGGGGGATGTTGACCGGGAACCACTCAGCTTGCGAGGGGGTAGGGGCGACACTTAAACACTGGTACAATTTCCTTGTATATCATTGCACAATGGTGAAATGCTGCATTTTGTATGTGGGTTTCCTTTTTTCAATTTCATTTTTTCCGTAGTGTACGAGCTGGAACTTATCTCAGTTAAACACCATATTATTTTCTGTAGCCCATAGAAAGACCTGATTTATATCTGATTGAATGTTTCCATGTCCTCTATATTGTCTACTCTCATAAAAATCCTAGTGTCATCTGCAAAGGAAGATACAGTACTATTGATTGTGTCCTAGTCTATGACCGATATGAGAAGTAGAAAAAGTACTGGAGGAAGCACAGTACCCTGAGGGACTGACCTCCTCACGGTTGATGGATTAGATTTTATTTTGTTAACTATTATACATTGGGTTCTGTTAGTCAGGAAATTGTAAATCCATTTGCTCATTTTTAGGGTAATTCCTTTTGAACGCATTTCGTGGGCAATAACATCATGGTCGCATTTGTCGAAGGCTTTTGTGAAATCTGTGTAAATTATATCAGTGTTTGGTTTTGTCTTCATGGCTTCTAAGGCCATGTCATAGTGGTGCAGCAACTGTGATAGGTAAAAGTGCCCTGTTCTGAAACCATTTTGCCCAGGGGTTATGGTGATGCTGGGATTCCATGTATTTTGTGATCTTACTTCTAAGCACTCTTTCAAAGATTTTTATGATGTGTGATGTTAGTGCTATCGGTCTGTAATTTTTTTTCCTCTGCCTTATTCCCTCCTTTTTGAAGTGATGCTATTTCTGATGTTTTAAGTATGTCAGGGATAACACCAGTATCTAGGCTCTGTCTCCAAAGAATGTGAAGGGCCTGAAATAGTTTTATTTTTTTTGTGCAGTTCTTGATGAATATACAGTCCGACTCGGGAGCCTGGTCGCCCACCCCATGAACTGGGAAATTATAAGAGGTTCATTCAGCAGCATATAAACGAGTAGGTAATAATTTAATTCACGAATAAGCTCCATACCCACCATGGAGCCACAATTAGAGGATAGGACACCTGACAAGACGGGGCCCTCAGGAGTGCATCACGAGTCAACAATCACCACCTTAACAACCGTCAGTTCATCAAGACTGGGTTCAGCAACGAAGGCCAGGATTAACAATAAAAAGACAATAAAAGCGTTCTCTTGCTCGAAACGTCAGGTACCCACAGTTCTGTGGGTGAGAGAGTGTGCCTTCCCAAACACCCGGGCATCAAACAGAAGATGTCTGAAAGAATAATCTTAGAATGGCAAAAAGTTGTTTTATAAAGGAAAATTAGAAAAGAGAAGGTGTTGAAAAAATTTAACGTAAGGAAGAAGAAATAGCATCCAGCATAATTAGTTAAGACGAGCATAAAGCGACAGAGGACTGTCCCATTGAGCATCACACCCTGACAATCTCCCACCAAGTAAGTAATTATCAAGTAAGTAAATAATTATCAAAAGAAGGCACCAAACCGGGAAGGCTATGTAGCACCATCAAATGCGCAGAATAATCAGAGGGCGCTAAATATCACCAAGGATGCCAATACGAGAACAAAAACGCATAAGGCGAACAATATCAAAAGTATCCGAGTCACCAAGAATTCTATTGAGGGACAGGTGACCGCGAGGGACGGTCGGAAAGCAAGACACACGCTCGTCCTGGAAGTCAGGAAATTCAACAAGGATATGCACGACCGTAAGAGGGACAATGCAATTTGGACAATAAGGAGCAGGGTGGCGCTCCATCAAGTAGCCATGAGTTAAGCGAGTATGGCCAATATGCAACCTCACCAGAGCCATTTCCCATCACCGGTTACGGTGGTAGGAGGATGGCCATAAGGACACACAACTCTTAAGAGTACGCAGTTTGTTTCCAGTAACAGAAGACCAACAAGCCTGCCAACAGGTAAGGGTGGAGGAATGGATAACCGGGTAAAAATCTGAAAAGGGAATACCTTTACGAGAGACGGGACAAGACCGGACAGCTTCCCTGGCAGCAGCATCCGCACGCTCGTTTAAAGAGACACCAATATGGCTGGGAACCCAACAAAACTCAACCGACTTCAATTTACTGTGAATAAGAAACAGCCAATTCTGGATCTCGACAACCACTGGATGAGCTGGATTAAAGGACCCGAGAGCCATGAGAGCACTACGAGTCAACAACAACTACAAAGGAAAATTAACAACGAGAAAGCAGGAGATAGAGAGCATAGAGAATAGAACCTCCCACCACGCCTCCCTCATGACGACAATGGAATGGGAGGGGGGTTATATTGAAGGTAGCCATGACAGGAAGATGCCAGGACAGGCTGTCATCACTGACACCCTTATACTCACATATGTGGCAAGTTAAATCATCAATGAGAAAATTATCAATGTGAGACCTTCCACTCCCATCTCATGACAGAAAGCTAAAGTTAATATTAAATTAATCATTGATATGAGGATTTTCAGCATCAATAAATGAATTAAGCAGATTTAAGTATGCATCTTGCTGAGAAAATTCAGTGTTAAAAATCACCTACCACCATGTGAGAAGCTAGATTACTGGCTAGCTTTTAAACCGAGTTGTTGTACGCTCACTTTAGATTCTGTAATTTTGAAGCTAGTCTTTTTTTGTTGGGTGTGTATAAGGAGCAGAGACCCTGAGCTGTTCAGTAAGACTATGGGGGCCAATCTGTAACCCGTGACTGCCCCTAGTAGGACATGAAAGATTGTACTATCGGCCAATAGTACCAATCCCCGTTATCGCGTCGTTATTATTCATATCACCAATCCGATCTGATTCCTGCTACTGTGATTTGCTGTCAGAATCCAATTGTGCAAGTGTGGAAAATTAATTGCAATTTGAGATAGTCAAACATAGTGTACCACCATGTCATCTCATAGGAGCAACGAGACTGCATTTTTAGGATCCCATACTCATTTATTACACCCTGTGTTAGGAGTTTAACACTGTGTTGAGGTGTAGTTCGGTTCAATATTATACGGTTGCGTTTATAATTCCCATGTGAATGTTTCGTTCATTGCAGGAGAAACCAGCGATTCTAGAGAGGTAAGGTGTGCAGGGGGAAAGGCTTTCGATAAATGTGACCTTGGCGTGATAGCACACAAATGAAGTCAGTGGGAATATCCGGTAAAGTAGGACGCTGGATACTCAGTTTTCTGTCAAAAAGGACTCAGCGAGTAACTGTCAACCATATAAAATCTAGTCCAAATGCAGTGAAAAGCTCTGTACCTTTAGGGTACAGTCCTTGCACCGCTGCTTTTCCTTATTCTCATATCAGATATAGACAAAAATACAAGTCACAGCTTCGTATCATCCTTTGCAGATGACACAAAAATCAGCATGAAAATTACCTCGGCTGAGGACATTGAAAATCTTCAAGCTGATATTAATAAAGTTTTCGACTGGGCATCAGAAAATAACAAGTTTAACAGTGATAAATTCCAGGTACTCAGGTACGGTAAAAATGAGGACCTTAAACATAATACAGCATACAAAACACAATCAAATGTACCCATAGTAGGAAAACAGCATGTAAAGGATTTGGGAATAATAATGTCTGACGACCTAACGTTTAAGGAGCATAACCAAGCAAATATTGCGAAAGCCAGAAAAATGATAGGATGGATTACGAGAACTTTCAAATCCAGGGATCCCATCACAATGGTTGTACTCTTCAAGTCACTTGTGTTGTCCCGTCTTGAGTACTGCTCAGTACTCACTTCCCCCTTCAGAGCAGGAGAGATTGTTGAAATAGAGGGAATACAGAGAACATATACGGCACGCATAGACGCAATAAAGCACCTAAATTATTGGGATCGTCTCAAAGCCCTCCAAATGTACTCACTAGAAAGAAGACGAGAGAGATATCAAATAATATACACCTGGAAGATACTGGAGGGCCAAGTACCAAATCTACACAGTAAAATAACAACGTACTGGAGTGAATGTCATGGAAAAAAATGTAGAATAGAACCAGTGAAGAGCAGAGGTGCCATAGGCACAATCAGAGAACACTGTATAAACATCAGAGGTCCGCGGTTGTTCAACGTCCTCCCAGCAAGCATAAGAAATATTGCCGGAACAACCGTGGACATTTTCAAGAGGAAACTAGATCTATTCCTCCAAGGAGTGCCGGACCAACCGGGCTGTGGTGGGTATGTGGGCCTGCGGGCCGCTCCAAGCAACAGCCTGGTGGACCAAACTCTCACAAGTCGAGCCTGGCCTCGGGCCGGGCTTGGGGAGTAGAAGAACTCCCAGAACCCCATCAACCAGGAGTAAATTGTTGTGATTCCCTGATTTATTAATTACTGTGTTTATTAATTATTATGTGTTATTATTAATTACGATTGTTGATGTGTTATTGGTTAATACTGAGAAGTGTAGCCCAGTGTTACCATGTTCCAATTGTCTGTGCGACTAGGAATTCACGTGATCTTTAATGGTAATTAAAGATTAAGTAAGGGTTAATTAAGTCATGAACAAATCCACAAGGTCCGTGACGAGGATTCGAACCTGCGTTCGGGAGCATCCCAGACACTGCCTTAATCGACTGAGCTATGACAGGGAAAAAAAAAAAAAAGAGTTGAAACCAATGTTCTACTGAACTTACTGGATCACGCAGCCTCTCCGAGGCACAAACCAGGGTTTTACACAACTTCCCCCTGCACTCGAGCTATGTCAATAGGCCATTCTCCCACTTCACCCTTACATCATTACACGATGCACGTGATGCATCATTTGATGAATCACGTTAACCCTCAAACCGCTAGGGGCCCAAATGGATTTAACACCCACAGGCGCAAAAAAAAAAAAAATCCAAAAAATTCTTTCGTCTTATAGAAGTGTTCATTTTTGTTCCCTGATCATGGAAAAAATAACAAAAAATCGTAGGTGGCATATTTCAGCCGCAATAGGGTAGGGAAGTCTGACATAAAAGGGGCGTTGACAGAGCCTTCGCCAGACAAGTCTACTCCGCTCGAGCTGTCAGGCGGCAGTTGCCACAAAATATTATTACCTTATTATTTCAATGTTTGATTTTTTCTTAGTTTTTTTTGCAGTAATATTTGTTAATACAGTGAATTGTGATATATGTATATAATAAAATGTGTGAACCATCGCTGTACTCAAAATTATGGTGTGGATATTAGTGATTCAATTATTATGTTCACAAAACAATAAACAAATAGTTTTGTTGTTGTTACACTATATACACAGGTTATATATAAGTATTTGCATGTTTTGTCCACCATAACGAACGACTAAGTTGGTTTTGTGAGTCAAAAAGCAACGAGGAGTGACCGCCACACACCAGCCAGTCACTCGCTGCCACTCCCTCCCTCAACAACACCTCACTTGCCCTCATTCTCCTCCCACAATACTGTTTTTGCATTTATTCACTATACACAGACGTTATATATAAGTATTTACATGTTTTGTTCACCATAACTATACATCTAAGCTTGTATGGTGAGTAAAGACACGAAGACGTAGCTACTCACACAGTCCACTGGTGGTGGCTGCCCTCAAGTCCAGACGCACTAATATTTCTCCTCCAACAATATTGTTTGTGGTGTTATTACGCTATATACACACATTATATATAAGTATCTACCTGTTGTATTTACCATACCTGTACAAATAAGCTGGTATGGTGCCCAAAGACCATAGTGGCCACCAGTAAACAACATGATAAGTCGTGCAGACGACGCACCTCCCTCACCAAAATAGCAGCTCCCAACCTACTCCTATTGCTGTTATCACACTCTATACACACGTTATATATATGTATCTACATTTGTGTTCACCATAGCGAACCACTAAGCTGATATGTTGAGTGCAGTCAATAAAAGGTGGCCACACACAGTCAGAAGACACACCACAACCCTCCCTCCCACAGCCTTACTCCACTCACCATGGACCACAGCCCTAAATATCACCACAATCCTGCTATTATCAGAATCCTGGTCAGTTTTATCACAGTCAGGGGTCTTCTATAATACTATCATCGCTAAATAATAGCATGATCATATATATTATGGCATTTGTAGGCGATGCTGTGGTCAAAAGCTGAACAGCGGTGCTGTGGGCTCATGCTGCGTGTGCCAGCCTTGGTGGCTTGCTCAATACTGATACTCTCACACCCAAGAATGTTGGCCTGGATTTTTTTTCTAGGTGGCATCTGGCAACTATCGGTCGTGGCTGCACTATAGCTGCCCCTATCCCAGGCAGGGGCATTTAAATTATAGCGCCAGACACGAAATCATATATATATATGACATGCGTGGTATTATAAATAATATGTGTGTGTGGTGGGCTTCTATGGGGGACTGGTACTATTAAGGGGTAAGGGTAGTTAGAAGACAGAGTATCAAATATGGGAGAGCTAAAAGGCCCGGCCCCCAAAATAAACTATCCACAGTAATAATACCTTGCTACTAGACCATATATGTCAGTCTAAGGGTTGATCAATGCACTCCCACACAGGAAGAAGGGATACTCCTATAATTCATGTACTTATTTATTTACCCCTTAACAACCCCCCATATACACTCCCACCAATAACAATAATAATAATAACTTTACCACCCTATCTTACGTTAAAAGCCTTGGTCCACATAGACAGGATACAAGGTTTACACTGAGAACAAGCTAGGGTAAAGTACTACTGGATAAGCACTGAAGCTGGATGCAGCTTAGGGTAGTGACACCACGTGGTACCCTAATACAAAACACAACACTTAGGGGTACCCAAAACACTGGCAAATACTACCCCCAGGTCTCACCAATCGTTACTACCAGAGTAGGCACACTTAAAAACCCCATTCAGTACTTAACTTAATGGTACAGGAACTTAAGGTAAGGGAAATAAGTAAGAGGAGAAGGGAGGAGAGTAGGGGTGCAGCCACAGAGTAGGTCTTGTCCCCACGAACGCCAGCCAGAGAAGAACGCTCCTAGTGACCAGCTAGGCCTCCCGCATGTCGTGGTGCCAGAAGGAGCCTAATTAATCGTGCAGCTAAGCACATTAAAGATCTTCCCCTTTGCAACGTATTGTTACTTACAAATCATTAAAGTATTAGTAAACATAGTTGGTGCCTATGTTATTATTTAATAACCAACCCCCAGCTCAGTCTTTAAATGCTCTTTGAGAAACAAAAATAGTCTTACGTCTGGCAGGGAAGATACAAACAATTGCCGCTCGTGATGCACTCAACTGTACTACCAGAAAGTTTAATAGCTCAATTTTGACCTCTGGTTTCCACTGGAGAACCCAGGGTCGTAACACTCCTCCCCCCTTCAGAGAAAAAAAAAATGTGACTACTAGAATAGTAGTCACATTTTTTTGTAAGAGTATACAGAGAATAAAAAGAAAAAACATATGACAAAAACAAAAAATCAATCAAAACAACAATTTTTCTGCAAGAAAAATACAAAGGAGTACTCTGAAAGAAAAAAAAACATACACAAAAAAAAAAAACAGGGAAGTAAATAAATTGGACACGGAATATTTAATGTCACAGGAGAACCTAAAAAAAAAATAACTAAAGCATGACAGTTGGTAAATGGCTTCCTGTGGCCTAGAAGAATGTTATTCCGACAACCTGGACAAAGCGTCGGCCATCACGTTGAGTCAGCCCAGTAGGTGGGTAATGGAAAGATTGAAGTCCTGTAGGTACAACGCCCACCTGAGGATGCGTTTATTCTTACCCTTCATCTGAGTCAGGAAGACTAGTGGGTTATGGTCCGTGTACACTTCCACTATATTACCTGTGAGGTAAACTCAGAACTTTTTACATGTTAACACTAGCGCCAACGCCTCTTTTTCTACCACTGAATAGTTGCGTTGCGCCTTGTCGAATTTCACAGAGTAATAATATACTGGGTGTTCCACCTGATCATCCCCAGTTTGCAACAACACTGCACCAGCACCCGAGTCAGACGCGTCAACATGAATTTTAAACGGTCGGTCGAACCTTGGACTAGCAAGCACTGGGGCGGAAGCTAAGATCAATTTCAAATTTTTAAATGCCTCTGCACAGTCTGATGACCACTTAAATTTAACAGCTTTCCGCAACAAGTCTGTGAGAGGAGTGGCAACACTGGAAAAGTTCTGACAAAAACGTCGATAGTACGCACACATACCGATAAATCTTTGAACGGCCTTTTTAGACTTTAGTACTGGATACTCCAGAATGGCACTGATTTTATCTTGCCGAGGTAACACTTTTCCTTGGCCCACTTCATAACCGAGGTACGTCACTGTGCCTTGGCCAAAATGACACTTTTTAGCATTTAAGGTAAGATTTGCCCTTTTCAAAATTGCGAACAACTGGCGTAACCTAGCTATGTGGTCAGCCCAATTACTGTCAAAGAGCATGATATCATCTAAATACGCCCGACAATTTGGCACCTTAGCGAGCAGAGAGTTCATGAGTCTCTGGAACGTGGCAGGAGAACGGTAACACTTGATACTCAAAAACACCCTCGGGTGTCACGAACGCAGTTAGTTGTTTAGCATGTTCAGTGAGTGGGATTTGATAATACCCCCTCGAGAGGTCGAATTTCAAGACATACTTGGCATTTCCCAGCTTGTCGATGCAGTCCTCGAGGAGGGGCAGCGGATAGGCATCCACAATGGTCACCTTGTTGAGCTGCCGATAGTCGGTGCATAATCGCCAGGAGCCGTCTGGTTTAGGGACCAAAAGGCAGGGCGAGCACCAAGAGCCCTGGCTCGGCCAGATGAGGCCGTGCTGGAGCAAGAAGTCGACCTCCTTCCGTACGATGGCCTTCTTTTCTGGACTCATCCGATAGGGTTGAAGGCGAATGGGAGTGTAGTCCGTCAACTCGACATCATGGCAAATGGCATCAGTCTGGGTCGGGACCTCCCCGAACAGACTGGAGAATTCATCAACCAACGACTGCACCTCTTCACGTTGGGCCATCTGCAAATGGGACAGTCCTTCCTCCACAGCATTCACAGAATTAGAATTATTGAAAATGAGATTAGTTGGGTCCCCAGAACAATCATCCCCTCTCTCACTGGAAATGGAAACATTTGTTAGTGCAATGGGCCTGGGGCCCGGGAACTTCTTCATCCGATTTACATGTACGAGCATTACCTGGTTACGTTTGTCAGAGTGCCTCACTTTGTACGTGAGGTCCCCAGTCTTTTCTGTCACAATGTAGGGGCCTTCATACCTGTGGGACATAGTGTTCCCTAGTCGAGGCTTTAATACCAGGACAGGGTCGCCAGGCTGAAATACCCGTAACTTAGCCGTAGCATCGTTTCGGTCTTTCATCTTTTCTTGGGCCTTGCCAAGATACTTTAATGCAGCCGCCTTGCAGTCCTTGAGTCTCTGGTGGTGTTGCGCAAAGAAAGTCGAACCTTCGGTTAACGTTACGTTCCCTAACAGATTCTCCTGTAACATTTGCAAGGGTCCACGAACTTTATGGCCAAAGACTAACTCAAAAGGAGAACAACCCAGTGAACTTTGTAATCCCTCTCTAGCCGCAAACAAAACATACGGTAAATTCTCATCCCAGAAGGTGTGGGAACTCTCACACGATGTCTTCAACATCTGCTTCAGAGTTAGATAGAAATGTTCAATTACCCCCTGACTCTGTGGATGGTATGGGCTGGAAACCTTATGAGTTATTCCATGTTCCTCACAAAATTGCTCAAAAATATCAGACTTAAAATTAGTACCATTGTCAGTTTGCACGACCCGAGGCAGTCCAAAAGTGGAAAAAAATTGCAACATACGAGCAACAACAGTTTTTGCTCGGATGTTCCTTACAGCAAAAGCCTCTGGGTAACGAGTAGTGATACACATCATCGTGATTAGGTAAATATTACCAGACTTAGTTCTAAGTAATGGTCCAACACAGTCCATTACCACATGAGAAAATGGTTCCTCTGGCATGACAATAGGCCTTAGAGGAGCTTTAGGTGGAGTCTGGTTTGGTTTCCCAACCAGTTGACAAACAATACACGCATTACAAAATTTTGCCACATCGCTTTTCAGCTTGGGCCAGAAAAAATACTTTAAAATTTTGTGATACATGATATTTATACCTTGATGTCCCCCCATAGGAACATCATGAGCTGCTGCCAAAACTCTTTCTCTATAGCAGGTCGGCAACATAACCTGGTGGACTACCTCCCACTCATTTGACAAGGGAGCACTCTGTGGTCTCCATTTTCTCATCAAAATCTGATCATTGTAGTAGTACCCAGTTGCTGCGTCTACAATTTCCTCCATAGAGACGGCTGTCTCATGACAATCTGCAAGAGTGGGGTCAGCTTTCTGTAACTCACTCAAGGAGGCATCTAGGCCTTGGTCAGATGCCATTGGCCGAGGCTCAACAGTGTTCTCCTCCACCTCCCCACTACTCTCGGTAGATGGCGGTGGCAGGCTCTCCACAATGTCCTCGGCCACGTCATCAAGTCGGGCCATGAATGTGTCCGCGAGGTCCACTTGGTTTTCACCACTCGGAAAGCTCCTCGTGTCCTCGGGATTTACCACCTTGGCAAGCACAGGGCTGCCCTTACATTTAAGTCCCATAGACCTGGTCACCGCGCATGCAGGGTACACAACATTATCCTCTGTGGCGGGTGGATCCAGGCAAACCTTAGGGGTAGGCAACATAATAGGCAGTCTGGAGTCCCCTACCTTATCCCCTGCTACATCATTACCAACTATTACATCAACATTAGGGAAAGGTAGGTATGAAGTGACTCCGACTGTACAAACGCCCTTGTGGAAATCAGATTCCAGGGTAACCTTATGGAGGGGGTACTGCTCGAGTAACACTAGTGACACCCTCGACCAGTACCACCTCTCCAGTGTCGAGAGTGTTGACACCTTGCAACACACTCTCTAAAATTAAAGTCTGGATGGCACCGGTGTCTCGGAAGATCACCACGTTCTTCCAGGAAGAACCGTCAGACAAAAGTAGTCTCCCTTTCGATAAGAATGTGGTAAGCAAGTCCAACCACTGTGGGTTGGAGGTCTTACTCCCTAACCCTTCCGAAGGCCTCAAGCCCTGTGTCACAACTAGAGCATTGGGTCTTTTTTCCGGGTACAGTTGCCAACAACGGCTAATAGTGTGGTTTGGACGATTACAGTGACCACAAAAACGTCTGGGAGAAGAGATATTACTAACAGAATTACCCTTCGGTTCACCCTTAGGAGCCGTGGGGCTAGACACTTTAACAGGGTTAGTTATGTCTGAAACAGAAGGTGCATTAGTTAAAGGGTTAGAATGAGCTGGTCTGGACTGGCTGTCGGTATAAGTTTTGCTACTCTGTGGGGTATAATTATTTTTATTGGGCCTTTTGCCCGCCAATTGGTAGTTTTCTGCCAACTTGGCCAAATCCCCTATTTTAGAATTTACCTCTACCCTTCCTCTAATGTAATGTGAAACATTCTCTGGCATAATATCTATAAAATGTTCCATTAAAACTAAGTTCCATCTATCAAACAATCTAATTTGATCATTAACAAATTCAGTGAGCGGTTGGTTGTGAGTAGGCCTAAGGTTGCGATAAACTTCCCGGTGAGCTTCAGGAGTAATTTCATATGCCCGCAAAATACATTCCCTGACTTTATCATATTCAAAACACTCGTCGTCAGGCATGTTTATAAAAATATCTTGTGCTTTACCCCTAAGTCTTCCCTGTAGGATTTTCACCCACTCTTCCTTTGGCCAGTTCATGGACATGGCCAATCTCTGAAAATGGTTGAAAAACCTTTCAGGGTCTGACTCGGAAAATTCAGGCAAATTATGCTTTTTCTCATAATGCCTGGGGTTTGAATCCCCGGCAGGTGGAGGTCCAGTGGCATTCGCTCTAATTCTAGCCTCCTCGGTTTTGAGTCTTTGCTCCTCTAATTTTATTTTTGCTAACTCTAGAGCTAATTCTCTATCCCTATGAGTTGCACTTCCTGCTTGGCTAGGCTGGCATAAAGGTGTATCCCTTGCCAATAGTTCTTCATCAATACAATGTTGTAATATTTCATTCACCAAAGTCCACTTTTTATCCACGTCATTTAATTCTAGGCCAAATTCCTTGCCTAACAATACTAAATTAGACTTGGTAAGTTTCTTTATCTCTACTGCTGAAGGCTCCATTGCCAGTCTCTGCATTTCAGATGACATCACTAATAATTTTAGCTCCCAGCCAAAGAAAAAATTAAAAAATAAAAATTGGAAAAAAAACTAAAATTTGCACGGCCCCTAACACAAGGCCACACTAACCTTAATCGTGAAGGGATCCAGCTGGGTGTCCAGTCAGTGCAAGAATGTCCTTTGCTAGATGAGCTGGACCCTAGGCTAGCACACAACCGTTCTGCGGAAAACAAAAAATTTTAGTTTTGGCACTCAAGAATCTAATTTTTTACACTTATAATGTTCCTCCCGGACTGGCCAACCACTTATTATAAATAATATGTGTGTGTGGTGGGCTTCTATGGGGACTGGTACTATTAAGGGGTAAGGGTAGTTAGAAGACAGAGTATCAAATATGGGAGAGCTAAAAGGCCTGGCCCCCAAAATAAACTATCCACAGTAATAATACCTTGCTACTAGACCATATATGTCAGTCTAAGGGTTGATCAATGCACTCCCACACAGGAAGAAGGGATACTCCTATAATTCATGTACTTATTTATTTACCCCTTAACAACCCCCCATATACACTCCCACCAATATCAATAATAATAATAACTTTACCACCCTATCTTACGTTAAAAGCCTTGGTCCACATAGACAGGATACAAGGTTTACACTGAGAACAAGCTAGGGTAAAGTACTACTGGATAAGCACTGAAGCTGGATGCAGCTTAGGGTAGTGACACCACGTGGTACCCTAATACAAAACACAACACTTAGGGGTACCCAAAACACTGGCAAATACTACCCCCAGGTCTCACCAATCGTTACTACCAGAGTAGGCACACTTAAAAACCCCATACAGTACTTAACTTAATGGTACAGGAACTTAAGGTAAAGGAAATAAGTAAGAGGAGAAGGGAGGAGAGTAGGGGTGCAGCCACAGAGTAGGTCTTGTCCCCACGAACGCCAGCCAGAGAAGAACGCTCCTAGCGACCAGCTAGGCCTCCCGCATGTCGTGGTGCCGGAAGGAGACTAATTGATCGTGCAGCTAAGCACATTAAAGATCTTCCCCTATGCAACATATTGTTACTTACAAATGATTAAAGTATTAGTAAACATAGTTGGTGCCTATGTTTTTATTTAATAACCAACCCCCAGCTCAGTCTTTAAATGCTCTTTGAGAAACAAGAATAGTCTTACGTATGGCAGGGAAGATACAAACAATTGCCGCTCGTGATGCACTCAACTGTACTACCAGAAAGTTTAATAGCTCAATTTTGACCTCTGGTTTCCACTAGAGAACCCAGGGTCGTAACACGTGGTTTCGGTTTTGCCACTGAAAGCATATATATATATGATTTATGCGGTTTAAGGGTTAATGTGGTTTCTGTGTGTTAATTAAGTAATAATTAACGTAATCAAGTGTAGTAATATTCGTGTTTGGCAAGCTGTTTTGAGTGACAGTGTGGAGTTAATGTAAATTCGTTCTTGATTAATTATCTGTCCGTTTGACAGTAATTAATGTAATTACTTGCTGTTTAATTGGGCCAAGTAACAGTAATTACGGTTAGCGGATTATTGTTTTGATTTGTTTGACAGACAGGTTGTAATTAACACAGACTACCCTTATGTTCTTGACTGTCGGATGACAGTAATTAAAGTAATAGTTTCCGAGATTAATTAGGGTAGTTAACTTTTTTGGTTTCCATCCTGAGACATGGGTGTTAACGTAATTGAGAGGGTTACTGGAGTGTGTCTCAGTGACCCATCTTGCTGACTGCATTGTTATTAATGGTTTTACTGTAATTGTTTGACTTGCATATAGATTCCCAAGTGAGCATCCGTATTGTTCAATTAGTTCATTATATCAGCCAAGAGCTGTACGGATGGGATTTCGTACTAAACTAAGAGAGGCAAGGAGAGGAATTCTTGCTATACTGAACTCACCTAATTGCGCTTGCGGGGGTTGAGCTTTGGCTCTTTGGTCCTGCCTCTCAACTGTCAATCAACTGGTGCACAGATTCCTGAGCCTATTGGGCTCTATCATATTTACACTTGAAACTGGGTATGGAGTCAACCTCCACCACATCACTTCCTAGTGCATTCCATTTATTAACCACTCTGACACTGAAAAAATTCTTTCTAACGTGTCCGTGGCTCATCTGGGTACTAAGTTTACACCTGTATCCCCTTGTTCGTGTCCCACCCGTGCTGAAGAGTTTGTCTTTGTCCACCCTGTCAATTCCCCTGAGATTTTTGCAGGTGTCTCCCCTTACACTTCTGTTTTCCAGGGATGTGAGGTTCAGCTTCTTTATCCTTTCCTCGTAGCTCATTCCTCCTGGGGGACTGCTGTTTGGATAGCCGTTTTTAAGTGTCTGTTACGACCCTGGGTTCTTATTTGGAAACCAGAGGTCAATTTAAGTTATAAATAATAATTTACATTAATTCATAGGATTGGATTATGTAAGAGGGATAGTTAATTAACAATAACGTTTATACTCAGGGCTTCTCATACCTCTGATGCGTCCTTGGTTCCGTTTACCTTGCCAGACGTAAGACGAATCTTGTTTCTCACAGAACAGGCAAACTCTGAGCTTGTTGATTATTATATATAAGATTGACCTAGTTATCAGCTATTCTTAGAATTGTTAAAGTAACTAGTAATGAAGGTCGGGGAAGACTTGTAATGATTGTGGCTGTACAATAAGTTAGGTATCTTCCCGGCAGCATACTTTATAGAGCTTGGTAGGCTGTTCTCGTCCACAGGAGACATCTCCCGTCACACAGGGTGCAGTCGCACCTCCACAGATCTCCAGTATCAGCTCTTGATACTGGTAATGGCTCAAAAGGGCCACCACTTACGGGCTATTCATGCCCGTGCCACTTTTTGGGTGGCTTAGTCTTCATCAATCAATCATCAATCAATCAATCATCATGTTCTCGTCCTTCTCTCTGGGCTGCTGCTATGGTGTCTACACCTTCCCTGTGGGCTCTGTTCTCCTCCTCCTCCTGTTTTCTCTCCCTATACCCTATGTCCAAGATAAGTATCTGTCTGCTATATTACCGTGCTATTGGTTAGGTGTGTGTTTGTTTAGGTGTATTCTAAGCCAGTGTTTTGGTATCTCTTGTGTACTCTAAGGTGACTAGTGAAACCACGTGTGCTTAAGTCTGTGATACCTATGATACAAGTGCCCTTCAGGAAAGTAAGGTAAGGAAAGGTAATTATCAAAAGAAGGCACCAAACCGGGAAGGCTATGTAGCACCATCAAAGTGCGAAATAATCAGAGGGCGCTAAATATCACCAAGAATGCCAATATGAGAACAAAAACGCATCAGGCGAACGATATCAAAAGTATCAGATTCACCTAGAATTCTATCGAGAGACAAGTGACCGCGAGGGACGGTCAGAAAGCAAGACACACGCTCGTCCTGGAAGTCAGGACATTCAACAAGGATATGCACAACTGTAAGAGGGACAACGCAATTCGGACAATAAGGAGCAGGGCGGCGCTCCATTAAGTGACCGTGGGTTATGCGAGTATGGCCAACCCGCAGCCGTGCCAAAGCAGTTTCCCACCGCCGGTTACAGTGGTAGGAGGAAGGCCACGGGGACACACTACGTTTGAGAGTACGCAGCTTGTTACCAACCACAGAGGACCAACAACCCTGCCAACGGGCAAGAATGGAAGAATGAATAACAGGATAAAAGTCGGAATAAGGAATACCTTTACGGGAGATGGGACAAGAACGGATAGCTTCCTTAGCGGCAGCATCAGCACGCTCATTGAAAGAAACACCAATATGGCTGGGAACCCAGCAAGACTTTACTGATTTAAATTTACTAGAAATAAGAAACAGCCAATGTTGAATCTCGATGACCACTGGATGGACAGAATTAAAGGACCCTAGAGCCATGAGGGCACTACGAGAGTCAACTACAACCACAAAGGAGGAATGAGAATGAGAAAGCAAGAGATGAAGAGCGTAGAGAATAGCATAAAGTTCTGCCGAAAAGACGCTAGCCTCTGAAGGCAGGCGACACATATAAGTACGGTCAGGACAAACAACAGAGTAGCCCACACCGTCCGCAGACTTAGACCCATTGGTGAAGATGGAAATAGAGTGGGAGTGCGAAGAAAAGTGCTCAAGGAAGAGGCTTTTGATAATTGTAGGAGGGGTAAAGGCTTTAGGAATACAAGTCAAGGACGTACAAAACTTGGGAAGGTGGACTCTTCACGGAGTTAAGGAAGGAACAATACGAGGAGAAACATTAGAAATATGAACAGAAAGAGAATCATGTAAGCGAGATAACCGGTCAGAAAGTGGGAGACGATGAAGAGGAACAGGAACCATAGGAGGAGGAAAAGACAATGCACGACAGAGGCGAGAGGAAGGATGTTGGAAGGACCGCGCAAGATAGCGAAGACAGTATCGATCACGGCGGTCCTGAAGAGAGAGAAAGCCAGTGTCAACATACAAACTGAGGGCAGGAGTCGAACGAAAGGCACCAGAGCTGAGACGCAACCCAGTAAGGTGCAAAGCATCAAGACAGCAAAGAGTAGGAAGAGAAGCAGAAGAGTATGCAGGGCAACCATAATTGAGTTTAGACAGGACGAGAGAGAAGTGCAAATAGAGGAGCGTGCGCCTATCCGCTCCCCAAGAAGTATGGGACCAAACCTTAAGGAGGTTAAGGGCCTTAGAGCATTCAACTCCGAGGTAAGAGATATGGGCTGTCCAAGACAAACGAGTGTCAAAGACTAACCCCAAAAGCTTCGCGGAATCCCTGTACACAATGGGATGACCATAAAGCGACAAAGAGGGACGAAGAACGACATGCTTCCGAGTAAAAGTCATAGCACAAGTCTTAGACGCAGAGAACTTGAAGCCATGATCGGTGGCCCAAGACGACACGGCATCAATCGCAAATTGAAGCCGCCGTTGAAGGAGAGGTGAATCATCACCCCGACAGCAGAGGGTAAAATCATCAACATAGAGAGCAGAGAAGACGCCAGAAGGAAGAGAGGAAAGAAGACCGTTGAGGGCAACTAGAAAAAGAGTAGTGCTCAGAACACTACCCTGGGGTACACCCTCATACTGCTGAAAAGGGGCAGAGAGAGCAGTACCAAGCCGCACACGAAAGGAAGGACGAGAGAGGAAGCTCTGGAGGAAGAGAGGGAGGTTCCCACGAAGGCCAAAAGAATGAAGTTGAGACAGAATATGGTACCGCCAGGTAGTGTCGTAAGCCTTTTTAGGTCAAAAAGGACGGCAATAACGGAGGTCTTCGCAGCAAAAGCAGTACGAATATAGACTTCCAAGTTCACCAGGACATCCGTTGTGCTGCGGCACTTGCGAAAACCAAATTGAGAAGGGGAGAGGTGGTGATAGTGTTCTAAGAACCACATCAAACGAATGTTAACCATACGTTCAAAGAGCTTGCAGACACAACTCGTGAGGGCAATAGGGCGGAAGTCCTTGGGGGATGACCCCGAGAGACCCTGGTTTCCGAACAGGGAGGACAACAGCATCGAGCCAGTCTTCAGGGACTGACGACGACTCCCAGACCCAATTGTACAGACTCATTAAATACCGAGACGTGCACGGAGGGAGATGGCGAAGCATTTCATAATGAATGCCATCGGAGCCCGCTGCCGTAGAACCATAAAGGGCTAGGGCAGATTGAAGTTCAGAGAGAGAGAAGGGATCATTATAGGGAAGGTGAAGATAAGTACAGAAATTCAAAGGACGAGATTCAAGGAGAGGCTTACGAAGAAGGAAGGATTGGGGGAGATGAGAACTAGAACTAACAGAGGAGAAATGGGAACCCAGTTCGGTGGCAACCTGCAACAGGTCCGCCACAAGAGCACCATGGAGGCGAAGGACCGGGGAGACATCGGGAACGAACTTACCCGCAATCTTGCGGATACGCTTCCAGACCAGTGGAAGAGTTGTTTCGGACGTAACGGTGGAGACATAAGACGCCCAGCAAGCACGTTTAGCCGCACGGATGGTCCTACGGGCCATCGCACTTGCCTTTCAAAACAAAAGAAAAAACTCAACCGTCTGCCGGTGGCGATGTCTCTTCCAGGCTGCACGCTTACAGCAGACAGCCCGAGCACAGTCCAAACTTCACCAGGGAACGCACTTCCGCGTTCCCCGAGAGCAAGAGCGAGGAATAGAGTGGAGGGCAGCGTCAAAGACAGTGTCATGAAAAAGAAGGAGGGCGCGAGGGAGAGGTAAAACGGAGAGGTCGGAAATAGTAGCACAGAGAGTAAAGAGGCGCCAGTCAGCCTCGGCAAACCGCCACCTAGGGAAGGAGAGAGGAGGGCGAAAGGAGAAAAAAGTGACAAGGATAGGAAAATGGTCACTGCCATGGAGGTCATCAAGGACTCGCCACCCGAAATCTAAGGAAAGGGATGACGAGCACAGAGAAAGATCGAGACAAGAAAGGGAGCGAGTCCGAGGGTCCAAATGAGCGGGCTCACCAGAATTAAGAAGGGACAGGGAAGAAGAGAGGATGAAAGGTTCAAGGAGGTGACCCCGGGTGTTTGTCAGCACATCACCCCAAAGGGCATGACGACAATTGAAATCACCCAGCAGGAGCACAGGCTCCGGCAAGGAGTCTAGGAGGTGTTTAAGATCGGAAGAGAAAGTGGGACAGTAGGGGGAAGATAAATGGAACAAACCGTGTACCATCTACGCACAAAGACACGGGCGGCAGAACAGTGGAGAGGCGAGGAAAAAAGTAAGGGGACAAAGGGAACATCGGAACGAATTAAGAGAGCAGAAGAATTATGGACCCCAGCTGGGAGGGGAGAGAAAAGAATAGCCATGGAAGCGACCAGGACAAGAACCAAGCATCGGCTCCTGGAGACAGACACAAAAAGGCGAAAACTGTGATATAAGTTGGAGGTCAAGGAAATTGGCGTAAAATCCACGGATGTTCCACTGAAGAAAAGACATCAGCAAAGAGAGAGAGGAGAGCAACAGAAAGCAAAGAAGAAACAAAGGTAAAGAAGGAACACAGCACGCTAAAAAAGCACAGAGGCAGGATCAGGGTGTTATGATCTCAGCCTGCAGGAGAAACGAGTCTCCCTTCTTGAGAGTTATTCAGCAAGCCTGACCTAACTAGAAGGTCTAGCAAGTATTGAGGTGATAACGCATATGCAAAATAGTTGGTTGGATATGTGTAACAGTTTGAGATTATGGGCAATGCAGAAGAAAATAGATAAATGACGGGCTAGGAGATGTGGACATTTTGCTGGAGGCGTGAGGCTCGCTTCTGGAGGACCTTGACCTCACTTGAGTGCCAGACATCGCAGGGGGAAGCCGCGCTCCGTTTGAGCTCCCGCCAGAAGGGAACCCCTAGTGATATATCTCGAAGAGAAGAGAAGTGTGCGGACGTACCAGCTGTGGAATCGAGCTGGGAACGTTGTGGTCTCAAGTCCTGGTCGACGAGCAGATAATAAATCGCCCAGAGGCATTATTGTGGGCCGTGGGAGCGCCCTGACCAGACGCCGTCAGAGGGAAAGCGCCCTCGACCAATTAATCTGTGGTAAGCACGATAAACGCCAGTTCATAGTGATTGCTTATATTTGGTCGTGTGCCCAGCGACAGTAGCAATGTTTATTTATAAGTTAGACATGTTTTAATAAGGCAGAAAGCCTGAAATAAGAGAGTGGAGAGGGAGGAACACGGAGCGACGTCCGCCCCCTCTGAGCGCTGGGGGACGACTGAGGGAGCCTGGCTCCGGATGGAGGAAGACCCTCCCAGCGAGTGAGGACCGCCGCCAGGCGAGGTGGAGTATGGACCCGCCCAAAACGGGGGAGTCCACTCTCACTGTATGTAGAGGACAGATAGAGGTTTGAGGCAAGCATATTGTGTGGTTATTTTTGTTTATGTGTTAAAGGGGAACATTTTATTGGAACGTCGATGGGTTGCAGGTTTGTCTTTGGGGAAGAAGTTGCTGAGAACTTCGAAGCCAGCAGATGATGTAGCTGATGAGACTCCAAGGTAGTGGAGCAGAGGACCTCGAGCTGTGAGAAGAAGCAGCAGTGAAGAGGAGTGTCACATGCTTCTGTAGAGGTGGTGTAGCAGCCAAGAGAGCTGTGGAAGAACCTAACAGAAGGGTGAAGCACCGTAGTTGCACAAGGAAACTTCATGATAGCAGCCTGGAGGAGCTGCAGAGGATCCTGGTAGTGAAGCCCGGCAGAACCTAAAGATATTAGGGTAGTGAACTTCCAGAGGTGGAAGGGGAAGTTCTGGTGGATTACTAGTAGGGAGTTGATAGTGTTTGGTTGTCATTAGCGTGCAAGACGCAGTGAGAGGTGAGTGACTGTTTGCATTCTTATGTCAAGGAGTGTTTTATACTGAAGTTTAGAGTTACAGTCGTAGGCTGGATTACCTACGGATGTATGCGTTCCAGGACTGACAGTGATTGATGGATCATTGTTGTGTATCAATGAACATTTATACTGATATATGTGATTGCATTCAAATGCTGATTTTCTATATATATATTATCTTGCTGATGGTGCAACAGTGTATGTAGACTTGATCAACTTGAGGAGGTTAATAGTATCAGGTGGCGAACCAGGAGATAGGATACCACTTGATAAGCTGATAATAGAGTTCTGATGGTGTTGGAGTGCAACCTGATTGTGATATTATAGAGTATAGGATTCATTATTATTATATGTGTGTATGTATCGTGTATGTGCTTTGTCCAGTAAATGTGTCACAATTTGCTGGTGTTTGCCCTTGTCCTAGTGAGGCTTCCCAGGAGGTAGTAAAGAAGGAGAGAGAAAGAACCAAGAACCACTGCTGTGGACAGGGTAGGAGGTAATACTAGTAAGTCATAGGGGATTGAGGAGATCATATCTTATCTAAGGAGAGAGTGGGGAGTCACAGCGGCTCGAGTGGGTGTGTGCACGTGACAACGAGGCTAAGTGTTGGAGCCGCATCCCCTAAACGTGTGACGTTGAGACCCTCTCCAAGAGCCAGAAGCGCCAAGGGTGATCTCCTAGTATAAGCACTCTACCGAGTTGTGGGTTGGGTTGTCCGTAGAGAAGGATCAACGACGACAACACCAACCAACCCACAGTCTATAAGAAATTGGGGGCCTGTCCGGGAGAGTGAACTGACACACCCACACCCTGTCCAAGAGTGGATTTGTACACCCTTGCTGAAATAGATAAACTGTGTGAACGCAGGTGTATATTCTCTCTTGGGAAGACTCACAGGACAAAGATGGATAAGGTGCAAGCGTTTGTGGAGTCAGGCAAGCCTGAGGATTTAGAAGGTTGCACGAGGGATCAATTGAAACAAATAGCAGAAAAATGTGGCATCAGGTTGAAAGCATCTAAAGTAGCTGGGATGAAGGATGAGATCCTGAGGCAGTTGAGAGCCAGAAGTGAAGCGGCAGAACAAGGAGCCCAGGAAGGAGCTGAAAGTAGAAAGGAGGATGATGGGCAGGATGACGTGAGATCCCAGGGATCGAGTAGGAGCAGCAAGAGTAGCCGCAGTAGCAGGAGTAGCCGGAATAGGAGCTTGGAGAGATTCCAGTTAGAGCTCCAGATGCAGCGCGAGGACAAGGAGAGACAGTTCCAGCTGGAAAAGATGAAATTAGACACGGGCGGCAGATGGTCCTGGTCCAGATGAAAAATGAAGCCGAGAAGGAAAAAGAGAAAACCAGGCTGGAAGTAGAAAAAGAGAAAACCAGGTTGGAAGTAGAAAAAGAGAAAACCAGAGTAAGAGAACTGGAGTTGGAACAGGAGAAAGAAAAAGAGAAAGCAAGACTAGAGGTGGAGAAAGAAAAAGAGAAAACCAGAGTAAGGGAACTGGAGTTGGAACAAGAAAAAGAAAAAGCCCAGGTCGAAAAAGAAAAAGCCCAGGTCGAAAAAGAAAAAGAGAGAACAAAACAAATGCAGATAGAAGCGAATAGAACCTTGGCTGAGCAAAGGATTGAACATGGGTTGCCAGAGAGCACCACCCAGGTATCACACCCACCAGATGTTAGGGTTAGGGAGAAGGACATTCCCTTGTTTGTTCCCGAAGAGGCAGAGAGCTTTTTCGAGCACTTTGAAAAAGTAGCCAGCATCAAGGAGTGGCCACAGGAGGAATGGGCCCAGCTGGTCCAGTTAAGATTGACCGGTGCAGCCAGGGAGGCATACACCCAATTGTCACTGGAAGAGTGCCAGGATTATGCCACGGTAAAGAACAGCATATTGCGCTCGTTTCAGTTAACCCCAGAAGCTTATAGAAAGCGCTTCAGAGAGATGAGCAAAGTTGGAGCATGTACGTTTGCTGAGACAGCAAGGGATCTGGAAAGACGATTCCAGAAGTGGATTGAGGCTGCTGGAGTTGGATCTTACGCTGACCTAAAGCAACTGATGGTCATGGAGAAGTTCTTGGAGATGATGCATCCTGAAACAAAGTTCAAGATCCAAGAAGCAGGGATAAAGGAGGTGAAAGATGCCGCAGATAGGGCGGATATGATTACTGAAGCATACAATAGCTTGAGGGAGAACAGAGTGAGAAGCGAGGCGAGACGCAGCAATGGCAGATCCAATGGAGTCTGGGGAGGAAGAAATTATGAGAGACCCAGAGGAGTCTGGGGTGAGAAAAATTTTGATAAATGGGCAGATAAAAGTAAGTACCCTGGAACTCAGAAGAGTAGGTCGCGCACTTCATCTGAAAGTGAGGATGGAGGAGCAAAACGAGAAACTGATCGTTATCCAGGAAATCAAGAGTCCAGTAAAGCTCCACAGAGTATGAGTAGTACGTCTGGCCCGAGGAACTCCAATACGAGTGGGCAGAGTCAGAGCTACTCTGGTACATATAGAAGAGATTTTTCCCAGATGAGATGTTACAATTGTAACGGATTGGGTCACGTGATGCGAGATTGTCGGCAGGGCAAGAGAGTTGTGACCCTGGCCATGTGTGACCCCCGAAGTAAATATACTAATGTGTTCCGAGACAAACCACAGAAGATGAACTTAGTGAACGAGAGGTATAGACCGTTCATGAGTAAAGGTTGGATCAGTATAAGAGGCCAACCTGAGGTAGAAGTTGGTATCTTAAGAGATACCGGAGCTAATCAGAGCTTGATTGCGAGAAGCCTGATTGGGAATGGTCGACGGTTAGCTGGCAGTGGGAAGATGAAAGTATATGGGTTATTGTCTGAGAGTGACATGCCCGTTTGTACTGTCCAGCTAAGGTCGGAATATGTGTCGGCAGAGGTGATGTTGGGAGTGTGCCCCGACATACCTATTCCAGGAGTCCAAGTGATCCTGGGGAATGACTTGTGCGGGACAAAGGTGTTGCCAAGAGTCATAGCGGAGACTGTGCCAGAGGAGTGCCCAGAAGGCCATGGCACGGGTGGGACACCTGAGAGTGTGAACCTGACTGACATCCGAGGAGATGAGTCAGGAGACCGCCAAGCCATTGAAAACCCTGTCTCGGTAGTGACGAAGGCAGAGGTGGCCGACGAGGAAGACACTGGAGAAGGTGAGACAGTGTCGATTCAGCCAGTGGAAGATATTGATGTAGACATAGCGTGGCTGTTTGATGAAGGTCCAGCCCAGGAAAATGAAGTCTCGGTGAGGTCAAAAGTGAGGATGACCCAGCCGAAGAAGAATACTGTGAAGAGAGCGGACCTGAGTAGAGCCCAGACTGCTGAAATTAAGGGTCGGAAGGTGAATGCAACTGTGCTGAGTATGAATGAGGAAAGATGTGGACATACTGAGGACGGGAGTAGAGCGTCACGTTGTCCACGAGCACAGAGGCATAGGGATAGTGGAGTTAAGTTGTTTGAGGTGTCAGGAGTTGATATGTTTCACAGAAAACGTGGAGGAGAGATAGTGAAGAAGAGTAATAGCCGGGAAAATGAAAGGAGAAGAGACAGTATGTGTGGAGAGATGCCTACGAGCACTCTAGGAGAGGTAAAGCGACATGTACGGTCGAGTGCTGTTGGATGTAATACAGTGCCCGAAGAAACTTTTAGGGAACGAAGAAGAGTTGAAGGAGAAGAAATGGAGTTGTATAGAGGTGAGAGGTGTGAGAAGAGGATGATGATGCAAGCATGGATGAATAGAAGAAAGCCGAGGACGCGATGGAGGTCAAACAGGATGAGCTCTCGGATAAAGGAGGAGACGGAAGGGAGAATCGTCGGTGAAGACGAGGGAGTGAAGTATGATGACAGGAGGCGAAAGTATAATGGCAGTAGATGGAAGTATGAAGACGACAGAGGAGGTACAGACAGTAGATGTCTGACTCTGGACGAGAAGAGAAGAAGACGAGGAAACGGAGGGTGGAGACAATAAGTAGAGTGGAACGATGGAGTGCAGGCGTCCAAGGAGGACAGCCTAGCCAACAGGTGCCAGATAAGTCAGATCGTTTATGAGAAGATCATGTTTCTGGCGAGTTGTGAGCCAGATGTTGCAAGGAGCAACGAACTAATTGTAGACTCCTAAGGGAGTACGTAAGCAGATCAACCGTTCGAACCAGTCGGTTGAAGAACGAGACAGTGTGGTGGCGGATGTATTATCCCGAGCTTTGCCACTGGAATAACTCTCAAAAATAAGGGGAGGGGAGTGTTATGATCTCAGCCTGCAGGAGAAACGAGTCTCCCTTCTTGAGAGTTATTCAGCAAGCCTGACCTAACTAGAAGGTCTAGCAAGTATTGAGGTGATAACGCATATGCAAAATAGTTGGTTGGATATGCGTAACAGTTTGAGATTAAGGGCAATGCAGAAGAAAATAGATAAATGACGGGCTAGGAGATGTGGACATTTTGCTGGAGGCATGAGGCTCGCTTCTGGAGGACCTTGACCTCACTTGAGTGCCAGACATCGCAGGGGGAAGCCGCGCTCCGTTTGAGCTCCCGCCAGAAGGGAACCCCTAGTGATATATCTCGAAGAGAAGAGAAGTGTGCGGACGTACCAGCTGTGGAATCGAGCTGGGAACGTTGTGGTTTCAAGTCCTGGTCGACGAGCAGATATTAAATCGCCCAGAGGCATTATTGTGGGCCGTGGGAGCGCCCTGACCAGACGCCGTCAGAGGGAAAGCGCCCTCGACCAATTAATCTGTGGTAAGCACGATAAACGCCAGTTCATAGTGATTGCTTATATTTGGTCGTGTGCCCAGCGACAGTAGCAATGTTTATTTATAAGTTAGACATGTTTTAATAAGGCAGAAATCCTGAAATAAGAGAGTGGAGAGGGAGGAACACGGAGCGACGTCCGCCCCCTCTGAGCGCTGGGGGACGACTGAGGGAGCCTGGCTCCGGATGGAGGAAGACCCTCCCAGCGAGTGAGGACCGCCGCCAGGCGAGGTGGAGTATGGACCCGCCCAAAATGGGGGAGTCCACTCTCACTGTATGTAGAGGACAGATAGAGGTTTGAGGCAAGCATATTGTGTGGTTATTTTTGTTTATGTGTTAAAGGGGAACATTTTATTGGAACGTCGATGGGTTGCAGGTTTGTCTTTGGGGAAGAAGTTGCTGAGAACTTCGAAGCCAGCAGATGAAGTAGCTGATGAGACTCCAAGGTAGTGGAGCAGAGGACCTCGAGCTGTGAGGAGAAGCAGCAGTGAAGAGGAGTGTCACGTGCTTCTGTAGAGGTGGTGTAGCAGCCAAGAGAGCTGTGGAAGAACCTAACAGAAGGGTGAAGCACCGTAGTTGCACAAGGAAACTTCATGATAGCAGCCTGGAGGAGCTGCAGAGGATCCTGGTAGTGAAGCCCGGCAGAACCTAAAGATATTAGGGTAGTGAACTTCCAGAGGTGGAAGGGGAAGTTCTGGTGGATTACTAGTAGGGAGTTGATAGTGTTTGGTTGTCATTAGCGTGCAAGACGCAGTGAGAGGTGAGTGACTGTTTGCATTCTTATGTCAAGGAGTGTTTTATACTGAAGTTTAGAGTTACAGTCGTAGGCTGGATTACCTACGGATGTATGCGTTCCAGGACTGACAGTGATTGATGGATCATTGTTGTGTATCAATGAACATTTATACTGATATATGTGATTGCATTCAAATGCTGATTTTCTATATATATATTATCTTGCTGATGGTGCAACAGTGTATGTAGACTTGATCAACTTGAGGAGGTTAATAGTATCAGGTGGCGAACCAGGAGATAGGATACCACTTGATAAGCTGATAATAGAGTTCTGATGGTGTTGGAGTGCAACCTGATTGTGATATTATAGAGTATAGGATTCATTATTATTATATGTGTGTATGTATCGTGTATGTGCTTTGTCCAGTAAATGTGTCACAATTTGCTGGTGTTTGCCCTTGTCCTAGTGAGGCTTCCCAGGAGGTAGTAAAGAAGGAGAGAGAAAGAACCAAGAACCACTGCTGTGGACAGGGTAAGAGGTAATACTAGTAAGTCATAGGGGATTGAGGAGATCATATCTTATCTAAGGAGAGAGTGGGGAGTCACAGCGGCTCGAGTGGGTGTGTGCACGTGACAACGAGGCTAAGTGTTGGAGCCGCATCCCCTAAACGTGTGACGTTGAGCCCCTCTCCAAGAGCCAGAAGCGCCAAGGGTGATCTCCTAGTATAAGCACTCTACCGAGTTGTGGGTTGGGTTGTCCGTAGAGAAGGATCAACGACGACAACACCAACCAACCCACAGTCTATAAGAAGGGTCAGCGAAGTGAAGGTTAGGGGACATGGGTAAACTGAGTAAAGAAGGAGGGAAAGAAGCGGGAGGACGGACCAGAGGTGGATGAGCAGGGTCTGGAGGAGAAGGAAGGGGAGGAGGGGGGTCAGAAAGAGGGGAGCGCACCTCAGCAAGGGCAGTAACCGAGATGGAACCGGGGGCTAAAGAAACCCCCACAGAAGGAACAGGGGGCACCGCCATCGAAGCGGGAGGGGAAGGAACGATAGAATGAGAGATAGGGGTGAAGAAGTAAGCGAAGCTTTCTTACCGACAGGGGAGGAGGAAGGAGAGGAGCCAAGTTTCCGCTTCTGACTCAAAGATACAGGCATCCCAGCAACAACGTACTGGGCAACAGACTCCAGTGTCTCGATAGGAGAAGAAGAGCGAGAGCGAACAACACAACCATCAGGAGAGCGATGGACGTCGGCCCGCACAGTCAGGCAGCGTGGAAAGCCAAGAGACGGAGAAGGACGGGAAGGAGGACTAGAAGGAGAGGAAATAGAAGACACAGGAGACGTGACAGACTGGGTAGAAAGAAGGGGAGCCCTAGACAGAGAACCAGGAGGGGGGCCCTTCGGGACAGAACGGAGGGAAACGGGAGGTGGTGGTGGGCGTGTCCGGGTCTAAGGCTCGGAAACGGTTGTGAGACTGAGGAAGGCGGGAAGGACGAGGAGAGGAAGAGCACCCCACGCGAGCATAAGAGACATCAGCGAAAGAGGGGTTGACGATGAACTTGGCGCCGAGCCTCAGGAAAAGACAAACGGTCCCAGTGCTTCAAGTTGAGGACAGCCGCCTCAAGTTTGTAACGAATACACGCACGGGAGAAGGTAGGGCAGGCCTCACCGCAATTGAGGCAGCGGGCCTGGGGAGAAGTGCACTCCAACTTAGAGTGACCCTCGCTTCCACACAGGGGACAGAGAGAGACAGGACTAGAGCATTTGAGGTTACCATGCCCAAACTTCCAGCACTTACTGCAGAGCCGAGGAGATGGAATATACTCCTGAACGGAGCACCTGGCACCAGCAAGAATGACAGAGGATGGAAGGGTCCTACCATCAAAGGTAACCTTCACAACCCGAAGAGGCAGACGGCGATGACCACGAGGGGGACGAGTAAATGTATCCACCTGGAGAACAGAATGACCCTGAGCCTCGAGGATATGATTGATATCCTCGTGGCAGTCCTTGAGATCCCTAACACCGGTCGCAACATGGTGCGGGATGAGAACAGTGCCCACACTGGCATTCAACTGAGCGTTCTTCGAGTCCCAAACAGGGGTTTCGACAAGGCAGGATAAGGCGGCCAAGCGAGTGGCCGCATCCTGAGAAGGAGCAGCAACGACACAGGTACCAAGACGAGTGGGGTTGAAGGTGACAGAGGCATCCACGGAATCGACAAGATGCCTATGAAGGGAAAAATCGTCAGGAGGAGTTGAGTCCTAAGGTTGGAGGTCAAAGTACTTAGACCATGTAGCAGGACCACACAAAGCATGGAACGAAGTAGGATGGGAAAGGAGCATACGAGAGCGGCCGTGGCGGGCACGGCGATGAGAACCCGTAGAGAGAGACGGGTCGAAAGGTGCAGTAGTCACAAGAAGAGATGGAGCCATGCAAGGGGACGAGACGGTCACCACAGCAGGCTTGGGGCTCGACCCAACCACAGAGGAGGGAGGGGAGCAGGGAGGAAGAGTCCGGTCTGGGCCTAAACCGGGCTCTGTAGCGGAGGCTACAGATCCCGGTCTTCCAGGACGGTCCGACTTAGGGGCCTGGTCGCCCACCCCATGAGCCTGGTTAGGAGTAGTCAAGTCGTCATCCATACAGCAAACCAATATATAAGGGATGAGACCCGGAACCAAGGGATACCACCTACCAGGGCAGCCAGGGAGGCCGAGTGCGGGCCAGTGCAGGAAGGGTGTGTCGTCCCCAGCGGTGCTCCCCCTTTTCAACAGGGGAGTTCTACTACTTCGATCATTCTCCCACACTGGTGCTAAGACCCCAGTCCCCCTATCGCCCTAGCCTGGACACCCAACCATCCACTCAGGGCGGCCTCTCACAGGCGACCCCTCCAGCGGGTGGTCCGATGGCTCACAAGGCCCCTACATGGTGCCCCTCAGCACGTACACCACCCAAAGAGGGGGCACAGGCAACCCACACCTGTCCCAGGGAGGTGTACGTGAGCGCCTCACCACGGCAAGGAGGCACCACGGAGGGGTTAAGGAAAGTAGTCTTTACCCCTAGTTGCAATTGTAAACCTTGCATCCTGCTTATGGGGACCAAGGTATTTAACATAAGGTAGAGGGGTAAAGTGATTTATTGTATTTATGTATATGGGGGGTTATTAGAGGTAAGGTAAGGTAATTATCAAAAGAAGGCACCAAACCGGGAAGGCTATGTAGCACCATCAAAGTGCGAAATAATCAGAGGGCGCTAAATATTACCAAGAATGCCAATACGAGAACAAAAATGCATAAAGCGAACGATATCAAAAGTATCCGATTCACCTAGAACTCTATCGAGGGACAAGTGACTGCGAGGGACGGTCAGAGAGCAAGACACACGCTCGTCCTGGAAGTCAGGACATTCAACAAGGATATGTAGAACTGTAAGAGAGACAACGCAATGTGGACAATAAGGAGCAGGGCGGCGCTCCATTAAGTGACCGTGGGTTAAGCGAGTATGGCCAACCCGCAGCCTTGCCAAGGAGTTTCCCACCGCCGGATACAGTGGTAGGAGGAAGGCCACGGGGACACACTACGTTTGAGAGTACGCAGCTTGTTACTAACTACAGAGGACCAACAACCCTGCCAATGGGCAAGGATGGAGGAGTGAATAACAGGATAAAAGTCGGAATAAGGAATACCTTTACGGGAGATGGGACAAGAACGGATAGCTTCTTTAGCGGCAGCATCCACAAGCTCATTGAAAGAAACACCAATATGGCTGGGAACCCAGCAAAACTCTACCGATATAAACTTACTAGAAATAAGAAACGGCCAATGTTGAATCTCGATGACCACCGGATGGATAGGATTAAAGGACCCTAAAGCCATGAGGGCACTACGAGAGTCAACTACAACCACAAAGGAGGAATGAGAATGAGAAAGCAAGAGACGGAGAGCATTGAGAATAGCACAAAGTTCTGCCCTAGCCTCCGAAGGGAGGCGACACATATAAGTGCGGTCAGGAAAAACAACAGAGTAGCCCACACCGTCCGCAGACTTAGACCCATCGGTGAAGATGGAAATAGAGTGGGAATGCGAAGAAAAGTGCTCAAGGAAGAGGCTTTTCAGGATCGTAGGAGGGGTAAAAGCTTTAGTAATGCAAGTCAAGGACGTACAAAACTTGGGAAGGGGGACTGTCCACAAAGGCAAGGAACAATATGAGGAGAAACATTAAAAATATGAACAGAAAGAAAATCCTGTAAGCGAGATAACCGAACAGAAAGAGGGAGACGATGAAGAGAAACAGGTGCTACAAGAGGAGTAAAAGTTAAATCACGACAGAGGCGAGAGTAAGGATGTTGTAAAGACCGCGCAAGATAGCAAAGACAGTAGCGATCACGGCGGTCCTGAAGAGCGAGAAAGCCAGTGTCAACATACAGGGGGTTATTAGAGGGTTTAATAGATAAGGACAAAGCTAGGAGTATCTTTTATTCCTGCTTAGAGTGGAGTAGGGTATTACCTTAGACGGCAGACATTATTCTAGCCAAACAAGTATTCATTGCTGGGAATATTCTTTCGCTGGGGGGGGGGGGCCCTACCTATTTCCACTATTTTAGAAACTACTTTGATTGTAACTATTGGCCCTCTAAGTACAACCACCTGGCCCCCATTTCAGTGTCACTTCAGGACATTAACGTAACGTCAAGATTATTGTGCCTTGTAATAGCTTTAAGTCTTTGTGAATAAATATTAGTGTTGTTGCAAAAAAGAAGAGTGCCATTATGTCAATACCTTCCAACATTATTCTCTTACCCATGCTGCAACATACTAAGCTTCCTTACACTTCATGAAGGCCTGCTTCTGGACTTGAACCTCATTCATAGCCATTATCACTGAATATTAAATTCAGTGTGAGAATCTGCAAGCTACCCTTAAGATTGCCATAGGCATTAGAGGAGCCTAATGACCTAATGGTCATTAAGCTCCACTAAATTTGGAAATTTAAAGGAAATACAAAGGTATTTGTCAATCCGTAAGAAATTATGGATTTACATATACCGAAGCAGTTATTTATTTATTTATTTACTAGCAGTACCCGCCACGCGTTGCTGTGGCTCAGTCTGGTAAAATGGGAAAGAAACAAAGAAAAGAGAAAGTGTATGTTTCTAATATGTTTAATTTCACAATGCTTGTAGGTATACAATATTTTTTGTTGTTCCATTGTCTGTGGAGTGGATATGTAGAGATTGTCTGGTTTGCCAACTGTTAGAAATTTATTTATTTATTTTTTTTTTTTGAGATATATACAAGAGTTGTTACATTCTTGTACAGCCACTAGTACGCGTAGCGTTTCGGGCAGGTCCCTGGAATACGATCCCCTGCCGCGAATTATCGTTTTTCATCCAAGTACACATTTTACTGTTGCGTTAAACAGAGGCTACAGTTAAGGAATTGCGCCCAGTAAATCCTCGGATACGAACCCATGACATAGCGCTCGCGGAACGCCAGGCGAGTGTCTTACCACTACACCACGGAGACTATTGTTGCTGTTATGGGGAGTACAAAGTATAAAAGAGAAGGGCCAACAGCTAGAATCAGGATGTATCAAAATTAGTGGCATAAACAGGCCCGGTCCCCAAGGAATATAGGTTCCTATTTATGCTTTAAGGTTTTAGAAACAGATCTGTCGTCTGGGATACAATCATCTACACCACTAGAACAGGATTAATGGATACACCTCAAAAACTAACTTATTTATTAAACCCTCTTAACAACCCCCCCATATACATTAACAACAATAACAACAACTACTTTACCACACTATCTTACGTTAAAACTTGTTCTTTAAATAACAAACCGACTCTACTGTCTAATAACGATGGTCAGCTTTCAGCCTCTGATTCTGCTATTGAGTTCAATAGGTTCTTCTCTTCCATTGGTTCATCCCTTGCAAATGATATTCCATCTTCCAGTACTGACATTAACGACTATCTTACAGGTAACTATCCACAGTCTCTGTACCTAAAGCCTATTAATTCCACTGACGTCAATGAGACAATCCTTTCCCTTAAAACCAAGTCTGGTGCCCTTGAGGAGATACCAACTTTAATTTACAAAAAAGCCTCCAGATCTTTAGCCCCGGCTATTGCTTTGCTCTTCAACAAGTCACTTGAACTCCAAACCTTTCCAGATATTCTAAAAAAAGCGAGAGTAACGCCTGTCCACAAATGTGGTGATCTCACAGATGTTAACAACTACAGACCTATATCAATCCTGCCAAACTTGTCAAAATTTTTTGAAAAACTAATCTATAAGCACCTTTACTCATATCTAGCCAAACTCAATATACTTAGCCCTTGCCAATATGGCTTCAGACCCCAAAAAAGCACTAACGATGCACTTATTAGTATGCTTAACTCGATTCATACAGCTCTTGATAAAAATGAGTTCCCTGTTGGGTTATTTGTGGACCTGCGTAAAGCTTTTGATACTGTCAACCACCAAAACCTTCTTCATAAATTACATCATTATGGAGTCAGAGGACACTCCCTACAATACCTCAAATCCTACCTTACTGACAGGCTCCAATATGTTTCTGTGAATAATACAATTTCTCCCACCATACCCATCAACATTGGTGTTCCTCAGGGCAGCATACTTGGCCCTCTCCTCTTTCTCATCTACATTAATGACCTTCCAAATGCCTCCCAACACCTCAAACCAATTCTATTTGCTGACGACACAACCTTCATTTACTCCAGTCCTGACCCCCTTGCTCTAAATGCCACAGTAAATACTGAGCTAAATAAAGTCCATCTTTGGCTAACTGCCAACAAACTCACCCTTAACATTGACAAAACTTTCTATATTCTGTTTGGCAATAAATCCTCTAATCAAATAAATCTCAAAATAAACAATACCCAAATTTGTAACAAATTAGATGGCAAATTCCTTGGCATTCTCATTGACCACAAGCTGAATTTCCAGGGACACATTCTAAATATATCAAAAAAAGTTTCAAAAACTGTGGGCATTCTTTCTAAGATCAGATATTATGTACCACACCCTGCCCTGGTGACTCTCTATTACTCCCTTATCTATCCATATCTCAACTATGGTATTTGTGCTTGGGGCTCTACTACCCAAAATCACTTACGTCCTCTAATTACTCAACACAAAGCTGCTATTAGGACAATATCCAACTCTGGCCCCAGGCATCACTCGGTACCCCTACTCAAATCTCTGAATATGTTAGACATTAAGTCACTGCACATTCTCTCATGTGTATTATACATATATAAAACGCTAAACTATAATGCCAATCCTGATCTCAAAAGCTTCATAGAAGGATGTAACAGAACCCATGAGCACCACACCAGAAATAAATACAGTTTTGATATTCCTAGAGTACGACTTAATCAAACTAGAAATGCTCTACAAATCAAGGGGCCCAGAATGTGGAATGACCTTCCCAACCATGTTAAAGACTGTACCTCTCTCAACCAGTTTAAGTTAAAAACGAAGCTATACCTAATAAATTCCCTGTAACCTACCTTACCCTTCTATTGTCAACCAATGTCTGTTTTTTTTTAAAGAGCGCTGTTTGTCGACATAATTGTATTTGTGCTGCTTTTTCATCTATGTTTTCATTTCTTGTTTTCATTCTACTCATTATGCTCAATTAGTATTAAGCTTGTCATTTAAGTTTATCATGCCCGAAACGCTTTGCGTAATAGTGGCTTTAGGCATTGTATGTACTAGCTCTACCTATAAGTCAACCATTCTTTGTAAAAATTTATTGTATGTATGTACCTTACCTAAATAAGCATTTTATTTTATTTTATTTTATTTTATTTTATTTTAAAAGCCTTGGTCCACATAAGCAGAATACAATGTTTTACAATTAGGACAAGTAGGGTAAAGTCTACTGGTAGAGAACTTGAAGGCTCGAAGCAGCCTAGGGAAGTTAAGCCCCACGTGGTACCAAGTTCAAGTATGTTTATTGAGATAAGCAATAAATACATCTCAAAGGGATAGAGTATCTTAGGCTATTTCTACCCCCCCCATGAGGTACCCTAGTCGAACACAACATTTAGGGATGCCCAAAACACTGGCTTATACTACACAATATCGATACATATCACACAAGCCTATCTAGTAGCACGGTCACACGGGTTTTGTACTTATCTTAGTAGTGTATATTAGCTTAAGGTAAGGGAAGGGAGGAGGAGGAGGAGAACCGAGGCAGAGCCCCACAGAAAGATCTTGTCACCACACAGCCAGAACAGAAGAAAGCATCAGCCTTCGCGTTTCCTCACTATGAATCGCTGCCGGCCGGATACTCAACTAATTGTACAGCAGCCCTCAATCTAAGTTTACTCAGACCTACTTTACTAATAGTTCTAATCATTACTAAACATAGCTGATAACTAGTTCACTAACTAATAATCAACAAGAACCTCAGAGTCTGAATGCTCTGTGACAAACAATATTCATCTTACGTTTGGCAAGGATGACGGGAATATTGCAGAATCAAGGTTTACAGGATCCTGCATGTAATTGTTATTGTAAATGACTATCCTTTTCACATGATCCAATTCTATGAATTAATGTAAAGTAATTAGAGCTAAATTTGATCTCTGGTTTCCGACTAAGGAACCCAGGGTCGTAACACTGACTCTAGAACACTCAACATATAATTGTCCACGTGAGAACCAATCCGTGTCTAGATATATAAACTGCACAATTCTAAAGATTGACCCTTAGCTTTGTTGATGGTGATTGCAAACGCCAATCGAATTGGAAATTACAATCTCTTAAATTTAAATGGCATATCTATTGGAATCATAGGAATGCGAGGAATGAGGACATCTTCCCCTTTGAAAGGTCCTGTCAGATTGTTGCTTCTAAGACGTCGCTGGTTAATTTTTTTGCTGCAAGGCGCGTGGCGTTGCAAAGTTTTGGTTGGTTAATATTTCGCAACATGATAATTGGCAAGCCTATTTTCAATTGCCGTACGTGTGATGGTATCCCTGGCAGATCGAGTGAATTAAAAAAATTCTGTTGGATAGTTAATCGTTTCATCTGCTTCCTCAACAGTGTCGACGGACTTGTATGTGACTGCCTCGCTTTAAATGTTACACTGAATAATATTGTTAAGGTCGAAGACGTTTTGTTCTTGGCCACAAAGAATCACTCAGCCAATCGTGATTCTTATAATTGGTTTCAATATTGGGAAATACTTTTCAATCATTTCTTCTTTTGACGTCACTAAATTGCAGAAGTTTTGAGGCAATGAAATTCGTCCCGAGGTCAGATCAACCGGCCCGTTTACATTCCCAATTTCTAGAAATTGATGTGAGAATATCTCAGCTGATGGAGCGTTTTGCAGTAGCTACATAACTACATGCATATTTGTATTTAGTTTAAATGTCTTTACGTGGCGCCACAAAGTAGAGTATTTCAGGCAACCATTTATTTCATCTGCTCATGTCGATCGAGGAATTATAGGTAATGTTTGCCTGAAATCTCCTGCAAGCAATGTTAATGTGTTCCCAAATGGTCTGATGTTTCCACGCAAATCTTGCAATGATCGATCAAGAGCCTCGAACGATTTTTGTGGGGCATTGTGCATTCATCCCAAACAATAAGTTTGCATTTCTGCAATACTTTTCCCATGCCGGATGCATTGGAAATGTTGTACGTTGGAGTGTCACTGAATTGCATGGTCAGTGGCGATTTCAAAGTCTAAGTAGCAGTTCTTCTACCTGGTAGCAATGTCGCAGCAATTCCGGACGACACAAGAGGTAAGCTTATGCCATTTTGGGATCGAATTGCTGCCAGAATCAATTTACTGTAACCCTGCAATTCGGGATTCGAATATCCGGAAAACGCCCTTATACGACCAAAATCGTGATCAGATAAAGTTATCACAATATCTGGCCAAAATGGCCACAGGAACCGGATAAAAGCTGGTTTGGCCGGATGAAAATTCGGCCATACCGTATTAATCGCGTCTGTGGCTCTAGACGCATGGTGGGGGAGGGGGTGGGATGGGAGGGGGGGAGGGGAACGTCGGGAAGGACCACCTGGGTACAGGAATTAAAGGAAGGGGTAAAGGAATTACCTTTAATTTTAGAACAATTAATCATAGTCAAAAACAAATTAAATAAGTACTAATATACTAATAATTATGTAATAACAAATAAATAAGCTTCCTAAAAGCAATGTGCACAGGCTGAAGTTTCCTAAAAAAATATTGAGAGTTTTTTCCTCCTGGCGGCCTACATAACGTGCTATAGCTGCCCCAAGTGGACCCGTCCAACACTGGTCAACTTACGTGCGTCCGTCCCTCGTTTTATACACAGTGCTGCGCCATTAGTGAAATATTTTTTTAAATAACTTTTTTATTTTCATAGTAACTTTAAACATTTTTGGCCATGATTGTGTCTCGTAGCAGCATCAATTGTTCTGGAGGTGTTAAGAGGAAGAATGTTGTCCTAGCAATTAAAGACAAGTTACGTGTTGTTCAGCCAGTGAGGCGTCACAGGCAGCCAAATGCCTTCAACAAGTGAGGCGCCACAGGCAAGCCAAGCACCTTCAACAAGTGAGGCGCAAGCAAGCGCCTTCAACAAGTGAGGCTTCACAGGCGAGCCAAATGCCTTCAACAATTCAGGCTTCACAGGCAAGCCAAGCGCCTTCAACAAGTGAGGTGCAAGCAAGCGCCTTTAACAAGTAAGTAATTATCATAAGAAGGCACCAAACCGGGAAGGCTATGTAGCATCATCAAATGTGCAGAATAATCAGAGGACGCTAAATATCACCGAGGATGCCAATACGAGAACAAAAACGCATAAGGCGAACAATATCAAAAGTAAGTAAGTAATTATCAAAAAAAGGCACCAAACCGGGAAGGCTATGTAGCACCATCGAATGCGCAAAATAATCAGAGGGAGTTAAATATCACCAAGGATGCCAATACGAGAACAAAAACGCACAAGGCGAACGATATCAAAAGTATCTGAGTCACCAAGAATTCTATTGAGGGACAGGCGGTCGGAAAGCACGACACACGCTCGTCCTGGAAGACAGGACATTCAAGAAGGACATGCACGACCGTAAGAAGGACAATGCAATTAGGACAATAAGGAGCAGAGCGGCGCTCCAAGTGACCATGGGTTAAGCGAGTATGGACAATACGCAACCTCGCCAGAGCTGTTTCCCATTGCCGGTTACGGTGGTAGGAGGATGGCCTTGAGGAAACAAAACATTTAAGAGTACGTAGTTTGTTACCAGTAAGAGATGACCAAGAACCTTGCCAACGGGTAAGGATGGAGGAATGGATAACCGGGTAAAAGTCGGAATATGGAATACCTTTATGAGAGATGGGACAAGAGCGGATAGCTTCCTTGGCGGCAGCATCCGCACTCTCATTTAAAGACACACCAATATGGCTGGGAACCCAACAAAACTCAACCGACTTAAATTTACTGTGAACAAGAAACAGCCAATGTCTGGATCTCGACAACTTCTGGATGAACGAGATTAAAGGACCCAAGAGCCATGAGGGCACTACGAGAGTCAACAACAACTACAAAGGAAGACTGACAACGAGAAAGCAGGAGACAAAGAGCATAGAGAATAGCATAAAGCTCCGCTGTACAGATGCTTGTCTCCGGAGGTAAGAGACACATATAAGTGCGATCAGGAAAAACAACAGAGTAGCCAACACCGTCCGCAGACTTAGACCCATCGGTGAAGACAGAAACGGAGCGGGAGTGAGAAGAAAAGTGCTCAAGGAAAAGGCGTTTTAGAACAGTAAGAGGGGTAAAAGCTTTAGTGATGCGGATCAAGGATGTACAAAACTGCAGAAGGGGGACTCTCCACGGGGGCAAAGAAGGAACAACACGAGGAGAAACATTAGAAACATGAACGGAAAGAGAATCCTGTAAGCGAGATAACCGAACAGAAAGAGGGAGGTGGTGAAGAGGAACAGGAACCGCAGGAGGGGTAAAAGTTAAAGCACGACAGAGGCGAGAGGAAGGATGTTGTAAGGACCGCACAAGATAGCGAAGACAGTAGCGATCACGGCAGTCCTGGAGAGACAGGAAGCCAGTGTCAACATACAAGCTAAGGACGGGAGTCGAACGAAAGGCACCAGAACTGAGGCACAACCCAGTATGGTGAAAGCATCAAGACGGCGAAGAGTAGAAGGAGAAGCAGACGAGTAAGCAGGGCAACCATAATCGAGCTTAGACAGGACGAGAGAGGAATGTAAAGCAAGGAGTGCGCGCCTATCCGCTCCCCAAGAAGTATGGGATAATACCCGATGGAGGGCAAGGGCCTTAGAGCACTTAACACGGAGGTAAGAGATATGGGGAGACCAAAATAAACGAGTGTCAAAGAATAACCCCAAAAGCTTCGCGGAATCTTTGTACTCAAGGGGATGACCATAAAGTGACAAAGAGGGACGAAGAACGACCCATTTCCGAGTAAAAGTCATGGAACAAGTCTTAGTAGAAGAGAACTTGAAGCCATGATCGGTGGCCCAAGACGGCACTGCATCAATCACAAGTTGAAGCTGGCGTTGAAGGAAAGGCGAATCATCAACCTGACAGCAAAGGGTAAGATCATCGACATAGAGAGCGGAAAAGACGCCTGAAGGAAGAGAGGAAAGAAGACCATTGGGGGTAACCAGAAAAAGAGTAGTGCTCAGAACACTACCCTGGGGCACACCTTCATATTGCTGAAAAGAGGCAGGGAGAGCGGTACCAAGCCTCACCCGAAAGGAACGACGAGAGAGGAAGCTGCGGAGAAAGAGAGAGAGATGACCACGAAGGCCAAAAGAATGAAGCTGGGATAGAATATGATACCGCCAAGTGGTGTCGTAAGCCTTTTGCAGGTCAAAAAGGACGGCAACAATGGAGGTCTTCACAGCAAAAGCAGAATGAATATAAACCTCCAAGTTCACCAGGACATCTGTTGTGCTGCGGCACTTGCGGAAACCAAATTGAGAAGGGGAGAGGTGGTGATGGTGTTCCAGGAACCACATCAGCCGAACGTTAACCATACGTTCAAAGTGTTTGCAGACACAACTTGTGAGGTCAATAGGGCGAAAGTCCTTAGGGGATGTTCCTAGAGACTCTGGTTTGTGAACAGGGAGGACATCTGCATCGAGCCAGTCCTCAGAGACTGACGACGACTCCCAGATCCGATTATACAGACTCAGTAAATACTGAGACATGCATGGAGGGAGATGGCGAAGCATCTCATAATGAATGCCATCAGAGTCTGCTGCCGTAGAACCGCAGAGGGCCAGGGCAGAACGAAGTTCTGAGAGAGAGAGAAGGGATTGTTATAGGGAGTCGAAGACGAGTTCAGAAATCGAAAGGACGAGATTCAAGGACAGGTTTACGAAGAAGGAAAGATTGGGGAAGATGAAGACTAGAGCTAACAGAAGAAAAGTGGGAACCCAGTTCGGTAGCAACTTGCAACGGGTCCGCCACAAGAGTACCATGGAGGTGAAGAACCGGTGAAACATCGGGAACGAACTTACGCGCTATCTTGCGGATACGCTTCCCGATCTGTGGCAGAGGAGTTTCGGACGTAATGGTGGAGACATAAGATGCCCAACATTCACGTTTAGCCGTACGGATGGCCCTACAGGCCACCGCACTCGCTTTCCGAAAGAAAAGAAAAGAATTGGCCATCTGCCGACGCGGTGTCTCTTCCAGACTGCATGCTTACAGTGGACAGTCCGAGCACAGTCTGCATTCCACCAGGGAACGCACTTCCATAGACGCCGAGAGGAAGAGCGAGGAATAGAGCGGAGGGCAGCGTCGAAAACAGTGTCATGAAAAAGGAGGAGAGAGCGAGGGAGAGGCAGAAGGGAGAGGTCAGAGAGAGCAGCACTGAGGGTAAATAGGGTCCAGTCCGCGTTAGCAAACTGCCACCTAGGGAAGGAGAGGGGAGGGCGAAAAGAGAAAAAGGTAACAAGGATGGGGAAATGGTCACTGCCATGGAGGTCATCAGGAACCTGCCACATGAAATCTAAGTAAAGAGAAGACGAGCAAAGAGAAAGATCAAGACAGGAAAGGGTGCGAGTCCGAGAGTCCAAATGTGTGGGCACACCAGAATTCAGAAGAGACAGGGAAGAAGAGAGGATAAACGGCTCAAGAAGGCAACCTCGGGTGTTCGTCAGAACATCATCCCAAAGGGAATGACGACAATTGAAATCACCCAGAAGGGGCACAGGCTCCAGCAAGGAGTCCAGTAGGTGTTTCAGATCAGGAAGAGAAAGCGGGACACTCGGGGGGAGATAAAGGGAACAAACGGTGTACCATTTCCTCACAAAGATACGAAAAGCAGAACAATAGAGAGGCGAAGGAAAGAGTAAGGGGACAAAGGGGACATCAGAGCGAATCAAGAGAGCAGAAGAATTAGGAGTCCCAGCAACAGGGGGGGGGGGGGGGGGAAGAAAGGAATAGCCTCGAAAGCGACCAGGACGAGCTCCAAGCATCGGCTCCTGGAGACTCACGCAAAGGGGCAAAAACTGCAAAATCAGAAGTTGGAGTTCAAGGAAATTGGCGTAATAACCTCGAACATTCCATTGAAGAATAGACATCGGTAAGAAGAGAAAGGACAACAACAGAGAACAAGGAAGAAACAAAGGCGAAAGAGCAATATAGCACGTTAAAGATCAGGGTCAGGATCAGGGTCAGCAAAGTCAGGGTAAGGGGGCATGGGAAAACTGAGGAAAGATGGAGGGAATGAAGCAGGAGAACAGACCAGAGGTGGATGGGCGGGGTCCGGAGGAGGAGGAGGAAGAGGAGGAGACAACCGAGAGCAGCAGTCAAGGACAGCAGCAGGAAAAAGAGTAGAAAGAGGGGAGCGCACCTCAGCAAGGGCAGCAAACGGGAGGGAAGCGGGGGTCAAAGAAACCTCCACAGAAGGAGCAGGGGGCGCAACCACCGAAATGGGAGGGGAAGGAGCGATAGAGTCAGTGGTAGGGGCCGAGGAAGAAAGCGAAGCCTACTTACCCGCCGGGGAGGAGGAAGGAGAGGAGCCAGGCTTACGCTTCTGACTTAAAGAGACAGGTGGCCCAGCAACTACATACCGGGCAACGGATTCCAGAGTCTCAACAGGAGAAGCTGAACGAGAGCACACACGACGGCCGTTAGGCGAGCGATGGACATCAGCCCGCACCGGCAAGCGGCGGGGAGAGTCAATAGACGGTGGAGAAGGATGGGAAGGAGGATCGGAGAGAGACGATGAAGAAGACACAGGAGACATGACTGACCGGGCAGAAAGAAGGGGAGCCCCAGAGGACCAGGAGGGGGGACCCTTCGGGACAGAACTCAAAGGAACAGAGGAAGGGGCAGTGGGCGAATCAGGGTCCAAGGCCCGGAAACGGTTGTGAGTCTGAGGAAGGTGGGAAGGACGAGGAGAGGAAGAGAGCAACACGCAAGCGTAAGAGACGTTAACATAAGGCAAGAGCTGGCGAACCTGGCGCCTCGCCTTAGTAAAAGATAAACGCTCCCGGTGCTGCAAGTTGAGGACGGCTGCCTCAAGCTTATAATGGGTACACGCACGAGAGAAGGTAGGATGGGCCTCACCACAGTTGAGGCAGCGAGCCTGGGAAGAAGTGCACTCCGACTTAGAGTGACCTTCGCTCCCACACAAAGGACAGAGAGAGACAGTCCCAGAGCAGCGGAGAGCACCATGCCCAAACCTCCAGCACTTGTTACAGAGCCTAGGAGAAGGAATGTACTCCTGAACAGAGCACCTGGCACCAGCAAGAATGACAGAGAGTGGAAGGGTCCTACCATCAAAGGTAATCTTGACAACCCGAAGGGGTTGACGGCGACGACCATGAGGGGGACGAGTAAACGTGTCTACCTGGAGGACAGAATGGCCTTGGGTATAGAGGATATGCCGAATATCCGCGTGGCAGTCCTGCAGATTCCGAACACCGGTCGCAACATCGGGCGGGAGCAGAATAGTGCCAACACTGGCATTCAACTGAGCGTTCTTTGAGACCCGAACAGGGGTCTCGCCAAGGCAGGATAAGGCAGCCAAGTGGGAAGCTGCATCCTGAGAAGGAGCAGCAACAACACGTGTACCGAGACGAGTGGAGTTGAAGGTAACAGAGGCATCCACGGAATCAACAAGGTGGCGATGGAGGGAGAAATCGTCAGGAGGCGCAGAATCAAGAGGGAGGAGATCAAAGTATTTGGCTCACGAAGCGGGACCAAACAAGGCTTGATAGGCATCAGAACGGGAAGGAATTGAGCGAGTGCGGCCGTGTTGAGGACGGCGGTGAGAACCCCCAGAGAGAGAGGGGTTAAAAGGCGCAGTAGTCACAACCAGAGATTGAGCCGTGCCAGGGGACGAGGTAGTCATCAATGGGGGCTTGGGGCTCAACCCAACCACAGAGGAGGGAGGGTAGCCGAGGGGAGTAGTCAGAGAGGCAAAAGGAGGAGCAAGGTTGGGGCCCAATGCAGCGGAGGCTATAGAGCCCGGTCTTCCAACATGGACTAACTTGGGGGCTTGGTCGCCCACCCCACGAGCCTGAGACAATAAAGGAGAAACAGAATGCAACATGGGTACGAAAAAGAAACATTCATTCACGAATGTGCCCCCACACCCACCATGGAGCCACAATTAGAGGCAGGACACCCAACAAGAAGCTATCGCCGATCATGCTGGGGCCTTCTAGGGGTGCGTTGTGAGTATATGCCCCACAAACGCCACCTTAAGAACCGTCAGTCCGTCTAGATCGGGTTCAATGACGAAAGGGGGATTGACAATAAAAGGTTCCCCTCGCTCTCGACGTTGGATATTACAGTTCTACGGGTGCAAGAGTGCAAGGCACAAGGAACATAAGGACATCCTTGTGCTTTCAGCCTGAAGTCTCCAAAGGAATTTGTTGACTTACAGCGGGGCACACGGGCCACAGGGATAAGAGCCTCGTTGGACGTAGAATCGCTGTTTACCAACGTACCTGTGGACGAGACAATCGGAATGATAGCCGACAGAGTGTATCGTGATCCAGCCTGTACTCCTCTTGACATACCAGAAAATATTCTGAGGAAACTACTCCAAGCTTGTACTAAAGAGGCACCCTTCTTGAGCCCGGATGGGCACATGTATAAGCAAGTAGATGGGGTCGCCATGGGTTCTCCCCTAGGTGTCCTGTTTGCAAACTTCTACATGGGTACCATCGAGCAAAAAGTCTTAGTCGACATGAATTTGAAACCGGCCATATACTGCAGGTATGATGACGACATTTTTACACAGGTACCTGATGTCAGACATCTGCAGGAGCTGAAGGAGGCATTTGAGCAGAGTTCCGTGCTGCGTTTCACTTACGAGATGGAAAAGGATGGGAAGTTGCCCTTTCTAGATGTAACAGTCATGGAAAAGGGCGGAGGTTTCCACACTGCAGTCTACACTAAGGAAACGAACATAGGAATGTGCCTAAATGCCAACAGCGACTGCCCAGACAGGTACAAGAGGAGTGTTGTTAATGCATATGTCGACCGTGCTCTCACCCACAGCTCAGAATGGAAGCAAGTCGACGAAGAACTCTGTAGGGTAAGGCAGGTCCTAGTCAATAACGGCTTCTCCAATGGTTTCGTCGAAGACATCATAAGAAGGAAAGTGAAAAGCCATGCAACCTCTGAAGAGACAACTAACACAACACCTATACCCCCTATTAGACTATTTTACAGGAACTTCTTTTCCACAGCTCATAAAACGGAGGAAAGGGTCCTGAAAGATATTGTTAATAGAAACGTTATCCCTACAGACAAAAATCAGAGGATACAACTGACGATTTACTATAAAACCAGAAAAACGGCCAGCCTACTCATGAGAAACTCTCCAGACACAAAACAGAACGCTTTAAAAGAGACTAACGTCGTCTATGCCTTCAAATGCCCTCTTGGGGACTGTAAGCTCCAAAAAACCCATTATATAGGCAAGACAACAACATCTCTTTCTAGGCGTTTAACGATGCATAAGCAACAGGGCTCCATTAAGGAACATATAATCTCTTCCCACAACCAAACCATCGCCAGAGAAATCCTAGTAAACAACACAGAAATCATCGATAGATACAGCGATAGCAGGCGGCTTGACGTTTGCGAGGCACTACACATCAAGAAGTCAACACCAGCAATCAACAGCCAATTATTGCACAACTATATTCTACCCACCTCAAGACTCCGCTCCATTATAGAAGCATCAAGAAATATGGACCAATAGGCTTTCTACAAACACTTCTATTCAATACCCATTGTTTCGTGTTCTGTCTTGTGTTGATGAAATTAATACCGTATTAATGCCACCTCTTGTTCTGTCTTGTGTTGATGAAATTAATACCCTATTAATGCCACCTCTTGTTCTGTCTTGTGTTAATGCCACATCACCCCTTCCACCTCACTCAAATGTAGATATAAAATCGAAGATGCGTAAGTTCTATTCAGTTGTGTATTTGTGAACTAAAGTCTTTGAAAATGTAATAAGTTTTACGAAACGCGCTCGTGTCGCGTCAGACTAGAATTAAAAATGAATTTTGGAGAATTGATTTTTGATTTACCTCCAACAGTGAAAAGAAATGTACAAAAGATTGAGAAAATTCGTGTTAGAATTATTAATCTTACTTTTTTGGTCATATTTAATAATATATGTCTACAGGAAAGACTGCTACCAAAATATACTAATATATATATGTTATATATATATATATATATATATATATATATATATATATATATATATATATATATATATATATATATATATATATTATATATATATATATTACTATATATATATTACATATATATATTATATATATATATTATATATACATATTGACCAGACCACATACTAGAAATTGAAGGAACGACGACGTTTCGGTCCGTCCTGGAGCATTCTCAAGTCGATTGTGATGAGGAGGTAGGGACAGGCAATAAATAGGCAAGAGAGAGCTGAGGAGGAAAGTCAGGTGTAGGGGATAGTAGTAATGGGAACTGCAGCAGGCCTATTGGCCCATACGAGGCAGCTCCTATTATAACCACCGAAGGAGAAGTAATAGGGAAAAAGAAGAGGATAGCAAGGGAGCGTAGGAGAAGACAATGAACAGAAAAAGGGAGAAGAGAGAAAGAAAAGGAAAGAGAAAGAAAGAAATGGAAGGGGGAAAGCTTATGTTAAGTCACGTTTGTTAGAAAGATTAGAGCATTTGAGTATATACTGTGAAAGGGAAGAGTCCACAGCAACAAAGCCAGGACTCAAGTTCATGTTGGGTACATTGTTTATAAGAGCCGATTCTACAAGACGGCGTCTGTGTAGAGTAGAGGCAGGAAAGATTATTTTGGAGGAAGACCAATCAATGGGATGATTAGAATCCCTCTCATGGCAGAAGAGAGCATTGTTAGTGTCTGCAGACTTAACACTTCTCTTGTGTTCTTTAAGTCTGTCATTCAGTGTACGGCCAGTTTCGCCAAAGTATTGGAGAGGACAAGATGAACAGGAAATAGAGTAGACACCAGCAGCATTAGAAGCAGGAGGAGCAGTGTGAACTAGATTGCTACGAAGTGTGTTAGTTTGTCGAAAGGCGAGTTTAATGTCAAGAGGACGAAAGGTATTGGTAAAAGTTTTGAGTTCAGATATGAAGGGAAGGCATAGTACAGTGCTAGTAGTGTTGGAAGCAGGTTTAGGATGAAAGAAATTTCGTTTAGCTTGAGAGTGGGCACAGTTGATGAAATGCAAAGGATAACCAAGGCGAGAGAATGATTTGTAGATAAAGGCAATTTCAGAATCAAGAAACTGAGGGTCGCTGATGCGTAGAGCGCGGAGGAAGAGAGAGACGAGGACACTTTTCTTAACAGAAGGAGGATGGTAGGAAAAGAAGTGAATGTACATGCCACTATGCATGGGTTTACGGTAGACAGAGAAAGAGAACCCAGACACAGAGCTGTGAACATGAACATCAAGAAAAGGAAGGAGGGAATTAGATTCCCACTCAACTTTGAAATGGATAGAAGGAGCCAGATTGTTAAGAGAGGCGAGGAAAGGCTGGAAAGGATTAAGGTCATGAGGCCATAAAGCAAAAATGTCATCAACATATCGAAGCCAGAGAGAGGGACGAGTATCAATAGAAGGAAGAAGAACAGTTTCGAAGTATTCCATGTAGAAATTAGCAAGAACAGGGGAGAGAGGGGAACCCATAGCGACGCCGAAAGTTTGAGTGTAATATTTACCGTTGAAAGAGAAAGAGTTAGATTCAACACAGAGTCTAATGAGATCGAGGAAAACGTCAGTGGGAAGTGGGAGAGGAAGGAGGCCCTCTGACGCCTTCTGTCTGAGGAAAGAGAGAACGTCATCGAGCGGAACATTAGTGAACAGAGAGTCGACATCAAGACTAAGCATCTTACAAGAGGGTTGCAGGCGCAGTCTTTCTATGAAGTCCTGAGAGTGACGAAGGTGGGCAGGGGAAAAAGTGCCACGGTAAGGTGTCAGGGTTTTAGCGAGCCGGGAGGCAAGAGGATAGCTGACAGAGCCCCGTGAAGAAATGATAGGACGAAGAGGAACACCAGGTTTATGAGTCTTAGGAAGACCATAGAAAAGTAGAAACTGAGGGTCGCATCAGCGACCCTCAGTTTCTTGATTCTGAAATTGCCTTTATCTACAAATCATTCTCTCGCCTTGGTTATCCTTTGCATTTCATCAACTGTGCCCACTCTCAAGCTAAACGAAATTTCTTTCATCCTAAACCTGCTTCCAACACTACTAGCACTGTACTATGCCTTCCCTTCATATCTGAACTCAAAACTTTTACCAATACCTTTCGTCCTCTTGACATTAAACTCGCCTTTCGACAAACTAACACACTTCGTAGCAATCTAGTTCACACTGCTCCTCCTGCTTCTAATGCTGCTGGTGTCTACTCTATTTCCTGTTCATCTTGTCCTCTCCAATACTTTGGCGAAACTGGCCGTACACTGAATGACAGACGTAAAGAACACAAGAGAAGTGTTAAGTCTGCAGACACTAACAATGCTCTCTTCTGCCATGTGAGGGATTCTAATCATCCCATTGATTGGTCTTCCTCCAAAATAGTCTTTCCTGCCTCTACTCTACACAGACGCCGTCTTGTAGAATCGGTTCTTATAAACAATGTACCCAACATGAACTTGAGTCCTGGCTTTGTTGCTGTGGACTCTTCCCTTTCACAGTATATACTCAAATGCTCTAATCTTTCTAACAAACGTGACTTAACATAAGCTTTCCCCCTTCCATTTCTTTCTTTCTCTTTCCTTTTCTTTCTCTCTTCTCCCTTTTTCTGTTCATTGTCTTCTCCTACGCTCCCTTGCTATCCTCTTCTTTTTCCTATTACTTCTCCTTCGGTGGTTATAATAGGAGCTGCCTCGTATGGGCCCATAGGCCTGCTGCAGTTTCCATTACTACTATCTCCTACACCTGACTTTCCTCCTCAGCTCTCTCTTGCCTATTTATTGCCTGTCCCTACCTCCTCATCACAATCGACTTGAGAATGGTCCAGGACGGACCGAAACGTCGTCGTTCCTTCAATTTCTAGTGTGTGATCTGGTCAACATACTTCAGCCACGTTATTGTGACTCATCGCCTGCATATATATATATATATATATATATATGTCGTACCTAGTAGCCAGAACGCACTTCTCAGCCTACTATGCAAGGCCCGATTTGCCTAATAAGCCAAGTTTTCCTGAATTAATATATTTTCTCTATTTTTTTTCTTATGAAATGATAAAGCTACCCATTCCATTATGTATGAGGTCAATTTTTTTTTATTTGAGTTAAAATTAACGTAGATATATGACCGAACCTAACCAACCCTACCTAACCTAACCTAACCTATCTCTATAGGTTAGGTTACGTTAGGTAGCCGAAAAAGTTAGGTAGATTAGGTTAGGTAGGTTAGGTAGTCGAAAAACAATTCATGAAAACTTGGCTTTTTAGGCAAATCGGGCCTTGCATAGTAGGCAGAGAAGTGCGTTCTGGCTACTAGGTACGACATATATATATATATATATATATATATATATATATATATATATATATATATATATATATATATATATATATATATATATATATATATATATATGTCGTACCTAATAGCCAGAACGCACTTCTCAGCCTACTATGCAAGGCCCGATTTGTCTAATAAGCCAAGTTTTCATGAATTAATTGTTTTTCGACTACCTAACCTACCTAACCTAACCTAACCTAACTTTTTCGGCTACCTTACCAAACCTAACCTATAAAGATTGGTTAGGTTAGGTTAGGTAGGGTTGGTTAGGTTCGGTCATATATCTACGTTAATTTTAACTCCAATAAAAAAAAATTGACCTCATACATAATGAAATGGGTAGCTTTATCATTTCATAAGATAAAAATTAGAGAAAATATATTAATTCAGGAAAACTTGGCTTATTAGGCAAATCGTGCCTTGCATAGTAGGCTGAAAAGTGCGTTCTGGCTACTAGGTACGACATATATATATATATATATATATATATATATATATATATATATATATATATATATATATATATATATATGTCGTACCTAGTAGCCAGAACGCATTTGTCAGCCTACTATGCAAGGCCCGATTTGCCTAATAAGCCAAGTTTTCATGAGTTAATTTATTTACTATAATTTTTTTCTTATGAAATGATAAAGCTACCCTTTTCACTATGTATGAGGTCAATTTTTTTTTTATTGGAGTTAAAATTAACGTAGATATATGACCGAACCTAACCAACCCTACCTAACCTAACCTAACCTATATATATTGGTAAGGTTAGGTTAGGTAGCCAAAAAAAGCTAGGTTAGGTTAGGTTAGGTAGGTTAGGTAGACGAAAAAACATTAATTCATGAAAACTTGGCTTATTAGGCAAATCGGGCCTTGCATAGTAGGCTGAGAAGTGAGTTCTGGCTACTAGGTACGACATATATATATATATATATATATATATATATATATATATATATATATGTCGTACCTAGTAGCCAGAACTCACTTCTCAGCCTACTATTCAAGGCCCGATTTGCCTAATAAGCCAAGTTTTCCTGAATTAATATATTTACTATAATTTTTTTCTTATGAAATGATAAAGCAACCCTTTTCTCTATGTATGAGGTCAATTTTTTTTTATTGGAGTTAAAATTAACGTAGATATATGACCGAACCTAACCAACCCTACCTAACCTAACCTAACCTATATTTATAGGTAAGGTTAGGTTAGGTAGCCAAAAAAAGCTAGGTTAGGTTAGGTTAGGTAGGTTAGGTAGACGAAAAAACATTAATTCATGAAAACTTGGCTTATTAGGCAAATCGGGCCTTGAATAGTAGGCTGAGAAGTGCGTTCTGGCTATTAGGTACGACATATATATATATATATATATATATATATATATATATATATATATATATATATATATATATATATATATATATATATATATATATATATATATATATATATATATATATATATATATATATATATATACGAACAAGCCTGAATGGTCCCCAGGACAATATGCAACTGAAAACTCACACCCCAGAAGTGACTCGAACCCATACTCCCAGAAGCAACGCAACTGGTATGCACAAGACGCCTTAATCCACTTGACCATCACGACCGGACATAATGAGGTGATAGCCGAGGCTATTTGAACCACCCCACCGCCGGCACTCGGATAGTAATCTTGGGCATAGCATTTACCAAATCACATCATTCTTTGGGGCACACGTGAGGAACACAAATGCGAACAAGCCTGAATGGTCCCCAGGACAATATGCAACAGAAAACTCACACCCCAGAAGTGACTCGAACCCATACTCCCAGAAGCAACGCAACTGGTATGTACAAGACGCCTTAATCCACTTGACCATCACGACCGGACATAATGAGGTGATAGCCGAGGCTATTTGAACCACCCCACCGCCGGCACTCGGATAGTAATCTTGGGCATAGCATTTTACCAAATCACCTCATTCTTTGGGGCACACGTGAGGAACACAAATGCGAACAAGCCTGAATGGTCCCCAGGACAATATGCAACTGAAAACTCACACCCCAGAAGTGACTCGAACCCATACTCCCAGAAGCAACGCAACTGGTATGTACAAGACGCCTTAATCCACTTGACCATCACGACCGGACATAATGAGGTGATAGCCGAGGCTATTTGAACCACCCCACCGCCGGCACTCGGATAGTAATCTTGGGCATAGCATTTTACCAAATCACCTCATTCTTTGGGGCACACGTGAGGAACACAAATGCGAACAAGCCTGAATGGTCCCCAGGACAATATGCAACTGAAAACTCACACCCCAGAAGTGACTCGAACCCATACTCCCAGAAGCAACACAACTGGTATGTACAAGACGCCTTAATCCACTTGACCATCACGACTGGACATAATGAGGTGATAGCCGAGGCTATTTGAACCACCCCACCGCCGGCACTCGGATAGTAATCTTGGGCATAGCATTTTACCAAATCACCTCATTCTTTGGGGCACACGTGAGGAACACAAATGCGAACAAGCCTGAATGGTCCCCAGGACAATATGCAACTGAAAACTCACACCCCAGAAGTGACTCGAACCCATACTCCCAGAAGCAACGCAACTGGTATGTACAAGACGCCTTAATCCATTTGACCATCACGACCGGACATAATGAGGTGATAGCCGAGGCTATTTGAACCACCCCACCGCCGGCACTCGGATAGTAATCTTGGGCATAGCATTTTACCAAATCACCTCATTCTTTGGGGCACACATGAGGAACACAAATGCGAACAAGCCTGAATGGTCCCCAGGACAATATGCAACTGAAAACTCACACCCCAGAAGTGACTCGAACCCATACTCCCAGAAGCAAGGCTATCACCTCATTATGACATAATGAGGCTATCACCTCATTATGTCCGGTCGTGATGGTCAAGTGGATTAAGGCGTCTTGTACATACCAGTTGCGTTGCTTCTGGGAGTATGGGTTCGAGTCACTTCTGGGGTGTGAGTTTTCAGTTGCATATTGTCCTGGGGACCATTCAGGCTTGTTCGCATTTGTGTTCCTCACGTGTGCCCCAAAGAATGAGGTGATTTGGTAAAATGCTATGCCCAAGATTACTATCTGAGTGCCGGCGGTGGGGTGGTTCAAATAGCCTCGGCTATCACCTCATTATGTCCGGTCGTGATGGTCAAGTGGATTAAGGCGTCTTGTACATACCAGTTGCGTTGCTTCTGGGAGTATGGGTTCGAGTCACTTCTGGGGTGTGAGTTTTCAGTTGCATATTGTCCTGGGGACCATTCAGGCTTGTTCGCATTTGTGTTCCTCACGTGTGCCCCAAAGAATGAGGTGATTTGGTAAAATGCTATGCCCAAGATTACTATCCGAGTGCCGGCGGTGGGGTGGTTCAAATACCTTCGGCTATCACCTCATTATGTCCGGTCGTGATGGTCAAGTGGATTAAGGCGTCTTGTACATACCAGTTGCGTTGCTTCTGGGAGTATGGGTTCGAGTCACTTCTGGGGTGTGAGTTTTCAGTTGCATATTGTCCTGGGGACCATTCAGGCTTGTTCGCATTTGTGTTCCTCACGTGTGCCCCAAAGAATGAGGTGATTTGGTAAAATGCTATGCCCAAGATTACTATCCGAGTGCCGGCGGTGGGGTGGTTCAAATAGCCTCGGCTATCACCTCATTATGTCCGGTCGTGATGGTCAAGTGGATTAAGGCGTCTTGTACATACCAGTTGCGTTGCTTCTAGGAGTATGGGTTCGAGTCACTTCTGGGGTGTGAGTTTTCAGTTGCATATTGTCCTGGGGACCATTCAGGCTTGTTCGCATTTGTGTTCCTCACGTGTGCTCCAAAGAATGAGGTGATTTGGTAAAATGCTATGCCCAAGATTACTATCTGAGTGCCGGCGGTGGGGTGGTTCAAATAGCCTCGGCTATCACCTCATTATGTCCGGTCGTGATGGTCAAGTGGATTAAGGCGTCTTGTACATACCAGTTGCGTTGCTTCTGGGAGTATGGGTTCGAGTCACTTCTGGGGTGTGAGTTTTCAGTTGCATATTGTCTTGGGGACCATTCAGGCTTGTTCGCATTTGTGTTCCTCACGTGTGCCCCAAAGAATGAGGTGATTTGGTAAAATGCTATGCCCAAGATTACTATCCGAGTGCCGGCGGTGGGGTGGTTCAAATAGCCTCGGCTATCACCTCATTATGTCCGGTCGTGATGGTCAAGTGGATTAAGGCGTCTTGTACATACCAGTTGCGTTGCTTCTGGGAGTATGGGTTCGAGTCACTTCTGGGGTGTGAGTTTTCAGTTGCATATTGTCCTGGGGACCATTCAGTCTTGTTCGCATTTGTGTTCCTCACGTGTGCCCCAAAGAATGAGGTGATTTGGTAAAATGCTATGCCCAAGATTACTATCCGAGTGCCGGCGGTGGGGTGGTTCAAATAGCCTCGGCTATCACCTCATTATGTCCGGTCGTGATGGTCAAGTGGATTAAAGCGTCTTGTACATACCAGTTGCGTTGCTTCTGGGAGTATGGGTTCGAGTCACTTCTGGGGTGTGAGTTTTCAGTTATATATATATATATATATATATATATATATATATATATATATATATATATATATATATATATATATATATATATATATATATATATGTCGTACCTAGTAGCCAGAACGCACTTCTCAGCCTACTATGCAAGGCCCGATTTGCCTAATAAGCCAAGTTTTCCAGAAATAATAAATTTTTTCAAATTTTTTTTCTTATGAAATGATAAAGCTACCCGTTTCATTATGTATGAGGTCAATTTTTTTTTATTGGAGTTCAAATTAATGTAGATATATGACCGAACCTAACCAACCCTACCTAACCTAACCTAACCTATCTTTATAGGTTAGGTTAGGTTAGGTAGCCGAAAAAGTTAGGTTAGGTTAGGTTAGGTAGGTTAGGTAGTCGAAAAAACATTAATTCATGAAAACTTGGCTTATTAGGCAAATCGGGCCTTGCATAGTGGGCTGAGAAGTGCGTTCTGGCTACTAGGTACGACATATATATATATATATATATGTCGTACCTAGTAGCCAGAACGCATTTGTCAGCCTACTATGCAAGGCCCGATTTGCCTAATAAGCCAAGTTTTCATGAATTAATATATTTTCTCTAATTTTTTGATTACGAAAAGATAAAGCTACCCATTTCATTATGTATGAGGTCAATTTTTTTTTATTGGAGTTAAAATTAACGTAGATATATGACCGAACCTAACCAACCCTACCTAACCTAACCTAACCAATCTTTATAGGTTAGGTTAGGTTAGGTAGCCGAAAAAGTTAGGTTAGGTTAGGTAGGTTAGGTACTCGAAAAACAATTAATTCATGAAAACTTGGCTTATTAGGCAAATCGGGCCTTGCATAGTAGGCTGAGATGTGCGATCTGGCTACTAGGTACGACATATATATAATATATATATATATATATATATATATATATATATATATATATATATATATATATATATATATATATATATATATATATATATATATATATATATATATATATATATATATATATATATATATATATATATATATATGACAGTGTCAGACCCCGGAGGAAGAATTTAAACAGGAATTTCCTAGAGTACTTTCGTATATTAATACATCTTCAGAAGGAATCTGAATCATCTTCAGATTCCTTCTGAGGATGTATTAATATACAAAAGTACTTAAGGAAATTCCTGTTTTAATTCTTCGTCTGTGGTCTGACACAGTCACATTTTTCATCATATGTTTATTTTCGTGATTTACACACATTATATATGTGTGTAAATACATACATTATACATTATATATGTCGTACCTAGTAGCCAGAACATACTTCTCGGCCTACTATGCAAGGCCCGATTTGCCTAATAGGCCGAGTGATTTACTTTATTTTCTATAAATTGTTTCCAATTAGTTTATTTGAATTATTATTATTATATTATATTAAGAACATAAATTATTGACCTAATTCTGTTAGTTTAGGTTAGGTGATACCTGATCAACCAGGCTGTGACTCATACGTCAGGCTACGAGCAGCCGCGTCTAACAGCCTGGTTGATCAGTCCAGCAACCAGGAGGCCTGGTTGACGACCGGGCTTCGGGGACGCTAAGCCCCGGAAGCACCTCAAGGTAACCAAGGTAGGTTAGGTAGGGTTGGTTAGGTTCGGTCTTCATTAGTTTTAACTCAAATTTAAAAAAAAATTAACTCGTACATAATGAAATGGATAGCTTTATCATTCCATAAGAAAAAATATTGAAAAATATATAAATTCAGGAAAACTTGGCTTATTAGGCAAATCGGGCCCTGCATAGTAGGCCAAGCAATGCATTCTGGCTACAACACACACATTATATATATATATTATATATATATATATATATATATATATATATATATATATATATATATATATATATATATATGTCGTACCTAGTAGCCAGAACGCACTTCTCAGCCTACTAATGCAAGGCTCGATTTGCCTAATAAGCCAAGTTTTCATGAATTAATGTTTTTTCGAATACCTAACCTACCTAACCTAACCTAACCTAACTTTTTCGGCTACCTAACCCTAACCTAACCTATAAAGATAGGTTAGGTTAGGTTAGGTAAGGGTTGGTTAGGTTTGGTCATATATCTACGTTAATTTTAACTCCAATACAAAAAAATTGACCTCATACATAATGAAATGGATAGCTTTATCCATTTCATAAGAAAAAAAATTAGAGAAAATATATTAATTCATGGAAACTTGGCTTACTAGGCAAATCGGGCCTTGCATAGTAGGCTGAGAAGTCCATTCTGGCTACTAGGTACGACATATATATATATATATATATATATATATATATATATATATATATATATATATATATATATATATATATATATATATATATATATGTCGTACCTAGTAGCCAGAACGCACTTCTCAGCCTACAATGCAAGGCCCGATTTGCCTAATAAGCCAAGTTTTCATGAATTAATGTTTTTTCGAAAACCTAACCTACCTAACCTAACCTAACCTAACTTTTTTGGCTACCTAACCCAACCTAACCTATAAAGATAGGTTAGGTTAGGTTAGGAAGGGTTGGTTAGGTTTGGTCATATATCTACGTTAATTTTAACTCCAATACAAAAAAATTGACCTCATACATAATGAAATGGGTAGCTTTACCATTTCATAAGAAAAAAAATTAGAGAAAATATATTAATTCATGGAAACTTGGCTTACTAGGCAAATCGCGCCTTGCATAGTAGGCTGAGAAGTGCCTTCTGGCTACTAGGTACGACATATATATATATATATATATATATATATATATATATATATATATATATATATATGTCGTACCTAATAGCCAGAACGCACTTCTCAGCCTACTATTCAAGGCCCGATTTGCCTAATAAGCCAAGTTTTCATGAATTAATGTTTTTTCGTCTACCTAACCTACCTAACCTAACCTAACCTAGCTTTTTTTGGCTACCTAACCTAACCTTACCTATAAATATAGGTTAGGTTAGGTTAGGTAGGGTTGGTTAGGTTCGGTCATATATCTACGTTAATTTTAACTCCAATAAAAAAAAATTGACCTCATACATAGAGAAAAGGGTTGCTTTATCATTTCATAAGAAAAAAATTATAGTAAATATATTAATTCAGGAAAACTTGGCTTATTAGGCAAATCGGGCCTTGAATAGTTGGCTGAGAAGTGAGTTCTGGCTACTAGGTACGACATATATATATATATATATATATATATATATATATATATATATATATATGTCGTACCTAGTAGCCAGAACGCACTTCTCAGCCTACTATGCAAGGCCCAATTTGCCTAATAAGCCAAGTTTTCATAAATTAATTGTTTTTCGACTACCTAACTGACCTAACCTAACCTAACCTAACTTTTTCGGCAACCTAACCTAACCTAACCTATAAAGATAGGTTAGGTTAGGTTAGGTAGGGTTGGTTAGGTTCGGTCATATATCTACGTTAATTTTAACTCCAATAAAAAAAATTGACGTCTTACATAATGAAATGGGTAGCTTTATCATTTCATAAGAAAAAAATTAGAGAAAATATATTAATTCAGGAAAACTTGGCTTATTAGGCAAATCGGGCCTTGCATATTAGGCCAAAAAGTGTGTTCTGGCTACTAGGTACGACATATATATATATATATATATATATATATATATATATATATATATATATATATATATATATATATATATATATATATATATATATATATATAACTGAAAACTCACACCCCAGAAGTGACTCGAACCCATACTCCCAGGAGCAACGCAACTGGTAGGTACAAGACGCCTTAATCCACTTGACCATCACGACCGGACAAAATGAGGTGATAGCCGAGGCTATTTGAACCACCCCACCGCCGGCACTCAGATAGTAATCTTGGGCATAGCATTTTACCAAATCACCTCATTCTTTGGGGCACACGTGAGGAACACAAATGCGAACAAGCCTGAATGGTCCCCAGGACAATATGCAACTGAAAACTCACACCCCAGAAGTGACTCGAACCCATACTCCCAGGAGCAACGCAACTGGTAGGTACAAGACGCCTTAATCCACTTGACCATCACGACCGGACAAAATGAGGTGATAGCCGAGGCTATTTGAACCGGCTATTTGATAGCCGAGGCTATTTCAGTTGCATATTGTCCTGGGGACCATTCAGGCTTGTTCGCATATATATATATATATATATATATATATATATATGTCGTACCTAATAGCCAGAACGCACTTCTCAGCCTACTATTCAAGGCCCGATTTGCCTAATAAGCCAAGTTTTCATGAATTAATGTTTTTTCGTCTACCTAACCTACCTAACCTAACCTAACCTAGCTTTTTTTGGCTACCTAACCTAACCTTACCTATAAATATAGGTTAGGTTAGGTTAGGTAGGGTTGGTTAGGTTCGGTCATATATCTACGTTAATTTTAACTCCAATAAAAAAAAATTGACCTCATACATAGAGAAAAGGGTTGCTTTATCATTTCATAAGAAAAAAATTATAGTAAATATATTAATTCAGGAAAACTTGGCTTATTAGGCAAATCAGGCCTTGAATAGTAGGCTGAGAAGTGAGTTCTGGCTACTAGGTACGACATATATATATATATATATATATATATATATATATATATATATATATATATATATATATATATATATATATATATATATATATATATATATATATATATATATATATATATATATATATATATATATATAATTTCGTAAACCTCACCCTGTAAACATTCATGTTTCTACATGTTAAACAAGCTACGAGGATGAGGGAAGGGGATGTTCCCTCCATGCTGGATATTATATTTACCAGGAAAGAGAAAGATATATTTATCATTCAGTACCTCCCTCCTTTGGTACCTCCCTTTTCCTCCTTTCAGTACCTCCCTCCTTTTACCCAAGTGACATGGTCACTTGGGTAAAAGTGACCATGTCTTTTTGGGAATAAAGTATGCAATGCATTATAATCTGGAAGAAAATGAGCTTGAAGCAGTTGAAAAACCTGACTTGTGGAGAGGTCATTATGGGGAACTCATATTTCCTTAAGGAATTTGACAAACACTGCTGTTAGGACATGAAGTAAATGAGATGTATGTCAAGTTTTGTGAAATATATGATAATGGCACAACAAAATTTATACTAAAGCAGAGATGCAGAACTAGGAAAAGGGGAAAAATTGCCCAAACATACAAGCAATACAAAGATGCGAGAAACAACAATAGCAGTAAGGAGAGGGGCAGAAAGACTGACTTTCGGTCATATTCAACAACACAAATATACATACACACACACACATTATTGGAAAAAATTGGAATTGGAATATTGGAAAAAATAATTAAAACTAAATGGGTAGAACACCTGGAGAGAAATGATATAATTTCAGACAGACAGTATGGTTTTCGATTTGGAAGATCCTGTGTATCGAATTTACTCAGTTTCTATGATCGAGCAACAGATATATTACAGGAAAGAGATGGTTGGGTTGACTGCATCTATCTGGACCTAAAAAAGGCATTCGACAGTTCCACATAGAGAGGTTGTTCTGGAAAATGGAAAATATTGGAGGGGTGACAGGTAAGCTTCTAATATGGATGAAAAATTTTCTGACTGATAGAAAAATGAGGGCAGTAATCAGAGGCAATGTATCGGACTGGAGAAATGTCACAAGTGGAGTACCACAGGGTTCAGTTCTTGCACCAGTGATGTTTATTGTCTACATAAATGATCTACCAGTTGGTATACAGAATTACATGAACATGTTTGCTGATGATGCTAAGATAATAGGAAGGATAAGAAATTTAGATGATTGTCATGCCCTTCAAGAAAACCTGGATAAAATAAGTATATGGAGCACCACTTGGCAAATGGAATTTAATGTTAATAAATGCCATGTTATGGAATGTGGAACAGGAGAACATAGACCCCACACAACCTATACATTATGTGAGAAATCTTTAAAGAATTCTGATAAAGAAAGAGATCTAGGGGTGGTTCTAGATAGAAAACTATCACCTGAGGACCACATAAAGAATATTGTGCGAGGAGCCTATGCTACGCTTTCTAACTTTAGAATTGCGTTTAAATACATGGATGGTGATGTACTAAAGAAATTGTTCATGACTTTTGTTACGCCAAAGCTAGAATATGCAGCTGTTGTGTGGTGCCCAACAACAGAAGTTGGCCCATATCTTAAGAAGCACATCAACAAACTGGAAAAGGTGCAAAGACATGCTACTAAGTGGCTCCCAGAACTGAAGGGCAAGAGATACGAGGAGAGGTTAGAGGCATTAAATATGCCAAAACTAAAAGACAGAAGAAAGAGGTGATATGATCACTACATACAAAATAGTAACAGGAATTGATAAAATCGACAGGGAAGATTTCCCGAGACCTGGAACTTCAAGAACAGGAGGTCATAGATTGAAACTAGCTTAACACAGATGCTAAAGAAATATAAGAAAATTCACTTTCGCAAATAGAGTGGTAGACGGTTGGAACAAGTTAGGTGAGAAGGTGGTGGAGGCCAAGACTGTCAGTAGTTTCAAAGCGCTATATGACAAAGAGTGCTGGGAAGACGGTCTCATCCTGTAACTACACTTAGGTAATTACACACACACTATATATATATATATATATATATATATATATATATATATATATATATATATATATATATATATGTCGTACCTAGTAGCCAGAACGCACTTTTCAGCCTACTATGCAAGGCCCGATTTGATTTGCCTAATAAGCCAAGTTTTCATGAATTAATATATTTTCTCTATTTTTTTCTTATGAAATGATAAAGCCATCCATTTCATTATGTATGAGGTCAATTCTTTTTTTATTGGAGTTAAAATTAATATAGATATATGACCGAACCTAACCAACCCTACCTAACCTATCTTTATAGGTTAGGTTAGGTAGCTGAAAATGTTAGGTTAGGTAGTCGAAAAAACATTAATTCATGAATACTTGGCTTATTAGGCAAGTCGGGCCTTGCATAGTAGGCTGAGATGTGCGTTCTGGCTACTAGGTACGACACATTATATATATATTTATATATATATATATATTTATATATATATTTATTTATATATATATATATTTATATATATATATTTATATATATATATATATATATATATATATATGTCGTACCTAATAGCCAGAACGCACTTCTCAGCCTACTATTCAAGGCCCGATTTGCCTAATAAGCCAAGTTTTCATGAATTAATGTTTTTTCGTCTACCTAACCTACCTAACCTAACCTAACCTAGCTTTTTTTGGCTACCTAACCTAACCTTACCTATAAATATAGGTTAGGTTAGGTTAGGTAGGGTTGGTTAGGTTCGGTCATATATCTACGTTAATTTTAACTCCAATAAAAAAAAATTGACCTCATACATAGAGAAAAGGGTTGCTTTATCATTTTAAAAGAAAAAAATTATAGTAAATATATTAATTCATGAAAACTTGGCTTATTAGGCAAATCGGGCCTTGAATAGTAGGCTATATATATATATATATATTTATATATATATTTATTTATATATATATATATATTTATATATATATATTTATATATATATATATATATATATATATATATATATATATATGTCGTACCTAATAGCCAGAACGCACTTCTCAGCCTACTATTCAAGGCCCGATTTGCCTAATAAGCCAAGTTTTCATGAATTAATGTTTTTTCGTCTACCTAACCTACCTAACCTAACCTAACCTAGCTTTTTTTGGCTACCTAACCTAACCTTACCTATAAATATAGGTTAGGTTAGGTTAGGTAGGGTTGGTTAGGTTCGGTCATATATCTACGTTAATTTTAACTCCAATAAAAAAAAATTGACCTCATACATAGAGAAAAGGGTTGCTTTATCATTTTAAAAGAAAAAAATTATAGTAAATATATTAATTCATGAAAACTTGGCTTATTAGGCAAATCGGGCCTTGAATAGTAGGCTGAGAAGTGAGTTCTGGCTATTAGGTACGACATATATATATATATATATATATATATATATGTCGTACCTAGTAGCCAGAACGCACTTCTCAGCCTACTATGCAAGGCCCGATTTGCCTAATAAGCCAAGTTTTCATGAAATAATATATTTTCTCTAATTTTTTTCTTATGAAATGATAAAGCTACCCTTTTTATTATGTATGAGGTCAATTTTATTTTATTGGAGTTAAAATTAATGTAGATATATGACCGAACCTAACCAACCCTACCTAACCTAACCTAACCTATCTTTATAGGTTAGGTTGGGTTAGGTAGCCGAAAAAGTTAGGTTAGGTTAGGTTAGGTAGGTTAGGTAGTCGAAAAACAATTATTTAATGAAAACTTGGCTTATTAGGCAAATCGGGCCATGCATAGTAGGCTGATAAGTGCGTTCTGGCTATTAGGTACGACATATATATATATATATATATATATATATATATATATATATATATATATATATATATATGTCGTACCTAGTAGCTAGAATGCACTTCTCAGCCTACTATGCAAGGCCCGATTTGCCTAATAAGCCAAGTTTTCATGAATTAATTGGTTTTCGAAAACCTAACCTAACATTTTCGGCTACCTAACCTAACCTAACCTATAAAGATAGGTTAGGTTAGGTTAGGTAGGGTTGGTTAGGTTCGGTCATATATCTACGTTAATTTTAACTCCAATAAAAAAAAATTGACCTCATACATAATGAAATGGATATCTTTATCATTTCATAAGAAAAAAATTAGAGAAAATATATTAATCCAGGAAAACTTGGCTTATTAGGCAAATCGGGCCTTGCATAGTAGGCTGAGAAGTGCGTTCTGGCTACTAGGTACGACATATATATATATATATATATATATATATATATATATATATATATATATATATATATATATATATATATATATATATATATATATCGGACAATTAGTAAAAAAAAAAAAAAAATTAAATTATTTTACCTTGTACCTAGATCCACCAGGCCTGTTTGGTGCATGTTTCAGTACTTCAGAAATCTGGAAGGTCACATCCTCCTCCTCAACTTGTGGATGTGCGTCGATAGATGATTCTGTAAAATTAAGTTATTTATATAATAATAAATTCAGTATAACAATAATATTCTGTAAAATTAAAAGTAATTTATACATCAATCAGATAAAACTCTCCAGAGATGGTGATACACAACATATAAAGGACAAGTTTCAGAACAAAATATGCACTTAGGAATAAGGTTTTGTACATGTAGGTAGCACATGAGAAAATAAGTGGAAGGTGATCAAGTTTATATTAACATGTTAATGGCTTTGTTAAGGCTTTGCAAGAATGAAAAAATATTAATAATATAATATCACCAACCAATTAATTGTACATCATTTATAAGTCAATTATTTGCATTATTATTATTCAATACTAATGATATAAAAATGCATTTTGCAATCTACTATTTATGCAAGTATTAAGCACAGGATCATGAAATAAACTGCAAAATACTGTAATGGATAAACCAATTAAGTTTACATTTTCCTATAGCTAAGTCAGTCAGTTCTATTAGCAGCAGAGAACAATTATGCCCAACCTCTATTAAATGAAACAATCTTAAGAGCAAGTGATAGAAATATAATCATTTATGCTTGGGAAAATATTATGGAATGGTTCCAAATATGAAAAATATTAAGTTTTTTGGTTAAAATTTTTTAACTTAAAATTTAAATTTTTAAGTGAATTTTAAACTTTAAAAAAACCAGCGTTGAATGTAATGAAACGCCATTTTCTGGGTGAGACCCGGAGGCTCCCCGGAGCTTTACCGGCTGATATGCTAATGTCAGACTTTGGCATCAGTCATGTGTATGGAGTTCTAGGGCCTACCGGGGACCACGAGCCAGAACCTGGCCCCCTCAGAGAGGCAAGGGGAGCAATGGCCTATAGAAACCCCCGTGTGGTTGGAAGCATTCTATGTCTGCCATCGACCGGGTCAAGCATCCAGAAAGGTAAGCATTCCAAAACAAACCCCTATTCTGGTGAAAATTGCTACCTAAGCCGAACTAGTGAATAGAACTCTTCAACAGAAAACAAGGAAACTAGTATGACGTCATACGTCACCGCGCCGCTGTCTGCGCAGCTCCCCCCTCCCCGGGAGGGGGAAGGGGGAGCCCCAGACCTCCCACGCCGGCTATCCACCGATCAGTTCTGAGGCTGGATGTCAAAACACGCGAAAAACGCCGACCGGAGGGAGGGAGGGTTGCCGGGGAGCCTCCGGGTCTCACCCAGAAAATGGCGTTTCATTACATTCAACGCTGGTTTTCTAAGGGGAGCCCCGTCGGCTCCCCGGAGCTAACTACCCACAGAGGAAGGTCAAAGGGACAAAACCGGGAGGCGGACACCACGCACCCCCCAAGGAGGCGAGACAACCGGCAGCAAACGCCAACCCAAGGCGCCACAGCCCCGAAAATCCCGGGAACAACACGAGAACCACGAGCAGCAAGGCCCCTGCACGAACACCAAAAATCCATGCCCGAAAGACTGCAAGGCCACGTCGCCCAGACGGCAGCGAGAGCAGCGAAGCCACGAACGCCACAGGCATGAGGGAAGAACACAGGCAGCTTAGCCGCAAGAACACGGCTGACCACCCGGGACACCATCACCCGCGAACCGGGAAGAACAGAACCGGATCAACGCAAAACGCGCTCCGGACCCAAACGCCGTGGCACGCAAACAACAGCGGAGGGCCGCCACTGAACACAAAAACGACACCCTCGGCCCGACCAACGAAGCACCAACAAACCCTGGACCCCTCCAGAATGCAGCAGCCCCACCCCGCGCCAGAAAAGATGGAGACTGCTGCCATCAAACAACCAAAACGCTAAAACCGAAGGAGCAAGAAAACTCAGCGAACCGACCCCCAGAGGCAAAGGCCCAAAGGAGAGAGCCGACGAAAAAACACACCGGAACCGAAGGGGCACTACCAACCGAGGAGAAGACAGAGCACGCTGACCAGAGACCAGGATGGTGCAAGCGGCGCACGAACAGGCCGGAGGTGAAACGACGCACAAGACAGCTGACTAACGGTGCAGAAGCAACACCAAGACCGAAAGCAAGCTGAAGCGGCTCCGCCTGCGCCGCACGAAAAGAGGCGACAGTATGTGGCTAGACGACGGCCCCCAACCCCCACTAGAAAACCAAGCTGAGAGTAAACCAAGCTAACAAGAGGAACCACCTAAGAAGGGACAGGAAAAGGAAGGACCGCCAAAATACCCCATACTGCCGCCAAGAGAAGCACGCAGGTGGGACACCTACCACGAAGCCACCCGACCACCAACCGGAGGCGAGACCACGAGGCAGAACATAAGCAGCCCCGACAAGGCCCCCCCGAGCCCAGGAAAAAGGCGGAGCCGCGAGAAGATCTCGGGCGCGACCACCGAAACCCAGGCGGCACAAGGAGATGGAACGTCTGCCGAACAGAAAAACTCCCCGAAGCATGCAAGCCCGCCAGGAGTCCAGAAACGACGGGTCCGACGCGAGACATCGCAAGAACCCCCCCCCCCCCAAAAAAAAAACAACAACAACCGGCAGGGCAAGCTAGGAAAACCAAAGAAGGCGGAAGGGTCGCCGCCAGAACAGGACCCGAACCAAGGGGCACGAACAACTGCAACAGACCGAGACAAATAAGCACATCACAGGACACATTCTGACCAACGCCTAAGAACACATGCAGAACATCCCTGCTGCAGAGGAGGCAGGAAGAAAAAGCAGAAGCACAAAAAAAAAAAAAAAAAACAGGAGAACAACCAGGGGTGGACAATCAGGCAGGGACAAAAACCCCACGCAATCCCCAGGCACAAAACGGCAGCAAAGTGCCACTCCACAACCAGACACAGGAACAAGGACACGCCACCGTGAAACACGGTACCAATGCACACTTGCAGCAACAGGCACCACTGCAACATGCAACATGTAAATAGCAACTCCCCTCTGCAAAGGCAGAGAACGGAGCAGGCAGACCCCAGACAGGGCCAACGGAGACACGACAAAACCCTGCAGGCCCAGAAACCTGCACCAGGCGACCGACGGCGGAGAAACCCCGCTCGATACCTGCTGGATGAGGTACTGGGAGCTCTTTTACACCTCAAGCCAAGGTCAGGCCAGACCGGCCAGAGGATGGCCCACCAGGCAGCTGCTAGGAGCAGTCCACCGGCCCACATACCCCCACAACCAGGACGGGCCGGAACTGCCATACGAAAACAGGCCAGTGCGCCCTGGAAGTCCACGGACGAACCAGCAAGAAGGCTTATGCTCGCAAGTAGGTCGTGTAACAAGCACAGACCACTGATGGTAATACAGTGTTCCCCAAAAGTGCCAATAGCACCACTGCACTCCACTGGTACTATCCCACAAGTTCTACCAGATAGGCGGGACCCAAGAGCCAGAGCTCAAATCCTGCAAGCACAGCCAGGAGCCTCACCAGGTGAGTACAGAACCAACCCTACAACCCCCACACCTCAACATTAAAAAAGGAGGGTCCCCTGAATGACTCCAGCATGGGTTGGACATGCACATGAGGGGGACAGGAAGGGGTGATAAAGGGACAGTCACTGGTGTGCGAACGGTCTCAGTCGTACAAAAATATACCTAAATAAAGACAGGTATATAAACACCGCCGCATCCAGCGCCCGGCCAAAAGACGCCAGACCGCAGAAACTCACCCGGCGAATGGTGGCTCGAACTTGACTCGACTCAACCGTGCCCAGAAGAACTTGGGAGCACCGCCAGGTGAAGACGCCAGAGCCGGACCCTGCCGGACCCGCAGGAGAACAGGGAGAGGCGAAGGAGGCGGTCCACACCCATGACACAGGGAAAACCGCGGTGTCCTCCCCACAACTGGGAACCAGGACACCCCCGGCGCGAAGGGGCACATACCGCAGCCAGGGAGAAGAACGAGAGGCGAAGCACTGTAGCAAAAAAGGGCGCAAAACCCCAACACTGAACCACCGCCCAGACCAAAACAAACTCCACGGCGCATGCGCATAACACGCTGGCCGAACCGCACACCCTGCGGGAAGGCGCCAGCCAGGACTATTGCACGAGAAAAGGAGCCAAAAGAGGAAGCAGGAACAATAAAACCGGCCAAAGAAGCAAAGAGCCCCCCAAAAAAAAGGAACCCAACCGGGCGACAAGTAGCCCAACCGGGTGACAAGTAGCCCAACCAGGCGACAAGTAGCCCAACCGGGCGACAAGTAGCCCAACCGGGCGACAAGTAGCCCAACCGGGCGACAAGTAGCCCAACCGGGCGACAAGTAGCCCAACCGGGCGACAAGGAGCCCAACCGGGCGACAAGGAGCCCAACCGGGCGACAAGTAGCCCAACCGGGCGACAAGTAGCCCAACCGGGCGACAAGTAGCCCAACCGGGCGACAAGTAGCCCAACCGGGCGACAAGTAGCCCAACCGGGCGACAAGTAGCCCAACCGGGCGACAAGTAGCCCAACCGGGCGACAAGTAGCCCAACCGGGCGACAAGTAGCCCAACCGGGCGACAAGTAGCCCAACCGGGCGACAAGTAGCCCAACCGGGCGACAAGTAGCCCAACCGGGCGACAAGTAGCCCAACCGGGCGACAAGTAGCCCAACAGGGCGACAAGCAGCCCAACCGGGCGACAAGCAGCCCAACCGGGCGACAAGCAGCCCAACAGGGCGACAAGCAGCCCAACAGGGCGACAAGCAGCCCAACAGGGCGACAAGCAGCCCAACAGGGCGACAAGTAGCCCAACAGGGCAACAAGTAGCCCAACAGGGCGACAAGTAGCTCAACAGGGCGACAAGTACTAGGAGCCGACAGACGTTCCAATAATGCGGGAAGTAGCGAAAAACCTTCCCGTACCCTGGAGAACACAGAAGCCAACACTAGTCCCGAAGGCACAGGAAGGCGCAGGCGCACCCGAGATCAGAAGTCACGCAGAACCCCATCGAACGGGGAAACATGACAAAAACACCGTCCCAAAAAGCGGGGGAGGAAACATCCACCCACAGGACGGAACCAACCGACTCAAAGGCCAAGGAACCGAGCCCGGGGAGGGGCCGACGTCCAACAGCACGTACGGCGAGTGGGGAGGAAAGACCCCACTCCGCGCAACCACAAGCCCCGCCTAGAGGGGGATAAAACCCCCACGGGGTCTAACGGGGCCAAGGCCCCCCCAAGTCAGCCCCTCCCCAGCCCCGGGAACCTACACGACAGGCCCCGGGGCCGAGCCGTTCCCCCAAAGCCCCGGCCGTACCAGAAAACCGGGGCAGCCGTGAAAACACGAAGGAAGGGAGCCCACTGGCAGACTCATACAACACGGCTGGAGGAACAGGCCCAAATGCCCCCGTCACTACCCCGGAAGGGGAATTCCCCGAGACTGCCCGAGTCTCAACACCACCAAACACCCCGCCCTGAACCTACAGACGGTAAGGAACCGGATGCAGGCAGGAAGGGTGAACCAGGGGAAAGACAAGGGGGCGTGGATGGAACCGAAGCAACCAACACCCCCAAGTCCCAAAACAAACTACAACGGGGCAGCCCCGGGGCTCCCGGGGAGGAAACCACGAGAACGTTGCCACCACCAAGGCTCAAGTGCAACGCCCCTGCTGCCCGCACCCGCTTTGTTAGCACAACTGGGTAACCGAGCCACAACGAGCAACCAAACTCGCAGGACACTGGGTCGAAGGTGTCACCGACCCCACAGGCAGCAGACGGAGGTAAAACAGAGAGTCACCCAGAGACAAAAGGTGAAAGCAACCCTCAAACTCGCTGGAAGCGAGGGGGGGGGCTCTGGGGTCACATCCATCGGACCCGCGCGCCCCCAGGGGTTTCCCAGGGTCCCGAGCGTTTACTTTAAGAGGACTCGCGCTCAGGTAATCCCAGGCAGGGTACTGCTAACCGGCACCCAAGCTAAAAACAACTTTCTAAGAGCTGAACCCCCGGGACGTGTACACTCACGGGGACCTAGCAGGGGGTACCACCAGAAATACTCAGAACACAAGGGACACAAGGGGCAAGAACGAAGGCAGACCCCCCCACCAGGTATATAAACAAAAGAAAAAGAAAACCCCGCAAGAGGACAGCGTACCCAAGCGGAACAGAGCCGGCCGCTATGATTGGTAAAGACAAGCTGCACAGTACCCCGCGCCCCACCAGTGCAAACACTGCCCCTTACTCTAAGGCGAACAAGGGAGACAGAACACCCGAGCACACAAAGAGCGGCCGAAAACCAAGCAGTAAACGGCCAAGCAGGGGCAGGACCCAAGGAACTTGTGGAAGGTGGCCCCAAGCCCCAAGGGCAGTACTTACAGGGCACCTAGGGAAGGGAACCCTAGGCGCATGCAGCCCAAGTACTGAAGAATCACTCCCGGCTCACGCACCACCTAGAAAACAGACACCACACTCTAGGTACAGTGCTGAAACAACCACTGGAGCCGGAGCACATAACCATTGCCTATAGCATCAGCCGAAGAACTGATGGGTGGATAGCCGGCGTGGGAGGTCTGGGGCTTCCCCTTCCCCCTCCCGGGGAGGGGGGAGCTGTGCAGACAGCGGCGCGGTGACGTATGACGTCATACTAGTTTCCTTGTTTTCTGTTGAAGAGTTCTATTCACTAGTTCGGCTTAGGTAGCAATTTTCACCAGAATAGGGGTTTGTTTTGGAATGCTTACCTTTCTGGATGCTTGACCCGGTCGATGGCAGACATAGAATGCTTCCAACCACACGGGGGTTTCTATAGGCCATTGCTCCCCTTGCCTCTCTGAGGGGGCCAGGTTCTGGCTTGTGGTCCCCGGTAGGCCCTAGAACTCCATACACATGACTGATGCCAAAGTCTGACATTAGCATATCAGCCGGTAAAGCTCCGGGGAGCCGACGGGGCTCCCCCCAGAAAATTATTTAATTTTTTGGTTACTTACTTAAAATAACATTATATAGTTCTTGTTTTTGTAGAAATGCCAATTTCTTCTTTTGCCCTTCCAGACTGTATAGTGACCACAGGCCGTTTGTTCATATCTTCATTATTCTTCGAACCGTGGTTGCACAATCAGACCCACGTACACTGGTTAAAAGCAACACCTAAAAGCAATAACAAAAATGTAGTACACTGACGAATTTTGAATAAATAAATAAATATATATATATATATATATATATATATATATATATATATATATATATATATATATATATATATATATATATATATATGTATGCCATATACATATATATGCTATGTTGTATGCTACAACTTGGCTGATAATAAAGCCATTCACAACTGCAGGCCTAATAAAAAAAGGAGGTGGCATAGCAATATCTTACAAAGATACCTTCATCTGCAATAGTGTCATTAGTAATAGAGACGACTATTGTGAATATACCTTTGCCAAGTTCTCCAGTAAATCCCTTAAATCCTCCTTAAACAAGAGGGTTTTTACTTGATTGAACCAAATTCTTAACCTGCTGCAGGTAATTTTCAAATGGAAATGCTGAACATCTGTCCAAACTACCAAACTCTTTGGCATCAGAGGATATGTGTGTTAGGCAGTGTACATTGTACACTAAAAAATCCTTACCATACAGCTCACGAGCCTTTAACACAAAGTACAGCAAAAGATCATGTGCATATTGGCTGTAATTTAACTGAATCAATTTAGGTGATACAAGAATAGAAATGGCTACACTCAGAGTCAGGAAATGGTCATACAATTCTTTGGGTAAGATTCCCTTCAGTACAATCTTACCGGTGTAGAGAAGGAGTTGCCTGTATTCAGTCGCTTTCCATCTATCAACCTCTGAAAGACTTCGAGGTTTACCTGTTCTTTTAGGCGTCGCTTTTTGGCCCGTGACATACGCTGCCATCTTGTGTGGTATTCTCTTCTTCTTTCTATAATGTGTGCCTACATTCTGAAGGAGAAAGGCCAAGTGCTACATTACCAATTACTATTACAAGATTATTAGTAAAGTATTGTACTGCAAAAAGCAAATAAAATGGGGTAAACTAAACTTTGAAAACAAATAATAATTAAAACAGGTAAATTAGTAAAATAACAAAGGCTTAAGCAGACATGACTCTGCTTAAGCCATGTAAAGCAGACAGATAAGATGGCAATATATAAGGGGAAAAAATTAAAAAGCTAGGATATAAAACTAATTGAGATCAAAAGCATAAATTACTAAAGTAGGGGAAAAAATAACAAATGACTTCATAAAAAAATTATCCAATTGCCAACAGCAACTTGGTAGTACGAGTCTAAGTAACAAACAAAATTTAAATGCTGTTATCTGCAATGAAACAATACATACTATTGCACGTACCGAAACATTGATGAATGTAAAAAATAGAGAACTATTTGCTGAATGTCCCATAAATGGATTTAAACTATTTTACACAAAGAGGGGGGAGAAGCCATGTATGTTAGGGAATATTTGAAATGTAGTCTCGAAAAGTACACAACTGTGATAGGAAAATTAGGTCACATGGAGGAGTGGGTCTGTATACTATGGAAGACCTTGTATGCTCGGAGCTCCTTAACATTACAAATGAGGTGGTAGAGGTATTGGGATTAAAAATAGAGAAAATAAATTTAGTGATTATTCTAATATACAAACCGCCAGATGCAACGGCCGAGGAATTCACAGAACAGATAAACAAAATGGAGAACTCGATACCTCATATTATCTTCCTAGGTGACTTCAACTTGCCTAGTCTAAGATGGAGAATAGCAAACAATAATATTATACCAGGAAATTTATCGAGACCTAACCACTCAGCTTCCTGGCAATACGTTAGTAATGAATAAATATGATATATTTACTCATTATAATGTTGGTGCTGAATGTACAACACGAAAAAACATAATTTTAATCTGAAAAAGTATCTTTTTATAAAGAAATTAGACGAAAATAAAGAGCTGGTGACGCCAAATCAAGTCGACGATCCAAGCGTCGGTTGGGTTAAGTTAGGTCAACCTAACCTAACATATTATATTTATTCATTACTAACGTATTGCCAGGAAGCTTTGTGAAGCTTGTGTAGCTTGTGGTAGCTTGTGGTAATTAGACGGACCCTCATTTTAACAGAAACTTCGCTAAGTAAAGACTATACCCAACTCTACAACTTAGCTGGTTATAAAGGCATTCATAATTGCAGGCCTAGTAAAAAAAGGAGGTGTTATACCAAAACAGATGCAGAACTAGGAAACAGGATTTCTTCAACAGAAATTTTGAAATTGTTCACAATTTTTGTTACACCAAAGTTGGAGTATGCAGCAGTTGTATGGTGCCCATATCTTAAGAAGCATATCAACAAACTGGAAACGGTGCAGAGACATGCCACTAAGTGGCATTAACTAAATGCCATTAAATATGCCAAATATACTACATAAATATACATACTACACATGCACAATAATTGTCCTGGGTCCAATGTCCTGGGACCTCTGATATATATATATATATATATATATATATATATATATATATATATATATATATATATATATATATATATATACATATATATATATATATATATATATATATATATATATATATATATATATATATATCTTACAATACTAGTTGATTTTATACCCGCATTAGGTCAGGTGATAATACAATGAAGGTGAAAACATGGGGGGATACATAAGGGATAAACATAGGGGCTGCAGAAGGCTTATTGGCCCATACGAGGCATCTCCTATCTAAACACAAAGATTAATCCAGTGTAATTGGCCTGTTATGTTGGACATTGTCTTCTGTGTTGGCATCGATATGTTCTTGTCTTGTCCTTACTCTCATGGTGGGTAGAGTAAATAGTTCCGTGATTTGGGTGTTCATGGTAGGTCGCTCTATTCTTATGTGAATTGCCTCAAGAATTTGTAATCTTCTTGAATCTTGGGTTTTGTCTATTATGCAAGTATTCTTGTTCAACATTTCTCTTGTTAGAGTAATGTCATGGGCTTGTCTCATGTGATTCCTAGAAATCAAACACACCTCCAGGGCCACCAACACACCTCCAGGGCCACCAACACACCTCCAGGGCCACCAACACACCTCCAGGGCCACCAACACACCTCCAGGGGCCATCAACACATCTCCAGGGCCATCAACACAACACCACCATCAACACACCTCCAGCCAGGGCCATCAACACAACACCACCATCAACACACCTCCAGCCAGGGCCATCAACACAACACCACCATCAACACACCATCCAGCCTACCACTACAAGCTTATATATATACTACACATGTCTAAGAGCAAATAAAAGAAAACAGTTACCTTAACTATTGAAGATGCAGCAGGAGTTTGTGGATAAGCCAGCAGCAGTCCCTCTCGACACGGTTTTAAAATGGCTGCGACTACCACAACATGCAACGAGCCTAAAGAATGTCCAGCGCTGGCATTATCTAAACGCTATTATATATTATCAAGCAATACGGAAATCTAAAGTAAAAAAAAATGATACAAATAATTGTATTAAATATTTATTTGCAATTACAATACCTCGGGAATATATTTTTGCGTTAGCAAAACATATTAAGTTCGTATTTAGTTTAACTCATTTAAATTCTTTACAAATAATAACCTGATTTTACCTGATGGCCACTAACACAAATGTTTTATGTTGATACATTTCATACCCTTATTATTTCAATTTCTTTCTTTATTATGCACCACATACCCATCCCGTGGGCGGTGGTGTAAAGGATTATAGAGGCACATATAATGGGTTCAGGAACTGAACTCTCTAGTTTGTTTAGCTAAGCAAATAACAATTTTTGACGCTAGTTACAAAATTATTAATGTTATATATACATGTACACACTGTCATACATACATGTACATATATATATATATATATATATATATATATATATATATATATATATATATATATATATATATATATATATATATATATATATATATATACGTATACATATATACATATTTATAATCACCCACACAAATACACACATCAATAATCTCTGTGTCACTTATTTTATACATGTTCTTGTAGAACATTCTATTGCGAACACATTGGGCGCTGGCCAATAAACTCGCCCCTCGGGGCAAAATTATTTTTTTTTTTAATCTTGGTGGAACATAAAATGGCCGCCTGTGTTTATGCTGTCGTCAGATGGCGCTGTGACGTCACAGATGAGGGAAGCACGTACTGCGCATTAATGCCTCGATCCCTCGTTATTTATTTATTTTATTTATTTATATATATACAAGAACGTACATTGGGGGTTAAGAGACAACATAGAGCTTAAGTTAGAATTATAATCTTGTAAAACCACTAGCTTGCATATAGCGTTTCGGGCAAGTCCCTAAACTAATCTTTGAGCAAATTCTTAAACAAAGTTTTAGAGAAATAATTAAATGTAAAATTGATAAAAAGTGTTTAACAGGTACATTACAGCTTTACTTTACAAGGACAGATGATTTTAAGTAGGATAATTACAGTAAAATTGTCAAAAAATTGTTTACAGGTACGATGCAAGAATTTTCGACACAAAAGCAGATCAGAACAATACACAATAATGAACAAGGAATCCTAAGTACAATTAGGAAAACATCTCAGGGTTATACATTGGATTACTGAAGCACAATATGAGGATCATTACAAATAGTAATGCAGTAGAATATGCACTCATATTCTATTATTAAGTTAATATTAAGTTCCTTCCTCATGTTAAGTATCTTTGTGGTACTAGGGACATCCAAGGATTATCTTCAAGGCTTCGTTCTGCAAGTTTTCAAGCCCTTTAAGCTTTCTTTCAGTCATCAAGGCAAGCTGAGATGCAACATAATCCACTAAAGATCTGATGTATGCAAGGTACATCATTTTGGCAATTGTGACATTGGCACCATAGCCTGAGTGATAACCTGCAATATCTCCAAGAGGGCTTATGGAGCCTCTCATTATACTGACGACAGAGTCTGAATACAACAGGACAATACAAGACCAAGGTATTTGAATCTGTTAACATAGTCAAGCTGGGAGCCATCAGACAGTTGCATCTTGCGAACAGCTCCTCCCTGCCTGGGTGGACACCCGTTTAGTATCTTTGTTTCCTCTGCTGAGATATGACTAAACTAATTTTTGTCAAGGGCAGAGTAAATTATATCAAGGAGACTAATAATTGCATCGTTGATACTCTTTTGAGAGCGGAAGCCAAACTGACAGGGGCTAAGAATGTCGAATTTTACGAGATAGGAGTAGAGCTGTTTGTAGATAATTTTTTCAAATATTTTTGATAGTATGGGTAGGTTCGATATTGGTCTGTAGTTGTTTATGTCTGACGGATTACCTCCTTTATGAACTGGCGTTACTCTTGCGTTTTTAAGGATATCAGGGAAGGTATGACACTCAAGGGATTTGTTGAACAGCAGAACTATAGGTGGCGCAAGGGCATGGGAGGCGCTCTTGTATACAATGGATGGGATTTCACTGATGTTCCCAGCTTTGGTTTTTAGTGAGTGTATGATGGACACAACATCTGACGGGCTGACTGGTGAGAAGAGAAGAGAGTTTGGATAGCTGCCTGAGAGATATGTGTTGATATGTGTCTGAGTCTGTGGGATTTTACTTGCAAGGTTAGCACCAATCGATGAAAAGAAGCTATTAAATTCATTCGCCATTTCTAAGTCAGATGACAGTGTAAGGCCATCCTTAGAGAGTGTTATCTGGTTGTGGGAGTGTTGTTTAGTTCCCAGGATGTTAGAGATGGTATTCCATGTGCTTTTCATGTTGCCTTTTGCTTCTTTGAATCTAGTCTCATAGTATGAAAGTTTTGCTTTTCTTATGATACTGGTAAGCACTGATGAGTACCTTTTAACTACTTCCATTGGAATTAGGCCACTCCTAAATTTCTTTTCGTATTCATGTTTTTTGTTGATTGATTTAATTATGCCACTTGTGAGCCACGGGTTATTTTTTCTTTTATCAGTTACTTGTTTGGTGAGGAGGGGACAGTGAGTGTTGTAGAGGCTTAGAGTTTTGGAGAGAAAGAGGTTAGTTGATGAGTTTATATCCTGTGAATTATTAAATTCAGATTCCCAGTTAATATTGTGAAGTGCATTAGAGAGATTGCCTAAAGCTGATTCACTATGTAGCCTGAATGAAAGTTTTTTGGTTTCTGGTGGTGATGTGTCAATGTTTGCTATGAGGAAAGTAGGATAGTGGTCAGTTGTTCTGTCATAAATTACCCCAGATGTAAGGGGAGCTGTTATATTAGTCCAAAGGTGATCCAGGGTAGTGGCAGATGTTTGAGTGACTCGGGTGGGCTTGGTGATTGTGGGGATTAGCATACAGGAGTGCATGCTGTTACGGAAATAGTCAACTTGAGGGTTGTTTTCAACATTCAATAAAGAAATTCTGGAGGGCTTCTGTGCAAGGGTTAGGATGAGCTAGCCTAAGCATTTTTATACCAATTTGACAGTTATTTTCAGTAACACGATAAACAACGCTCGGAATATTAAGTTCCTTTCTCATATTACTCATATTATTATATCATTCTTTGTGGTACGAGGGCACCCAAGGATTATCCTCACGGCTTCGTTCTGCAATTTTTCAAGCCCTCCAAGCTTTCTTTCAGGATGCCTTAAAGTTAGTTTAGTTCATTTATTATGCACCCCATACCCATCTTGTGGGCGGTAGTGGAAAGGGTTACAGAGGCACATAATGGGCTCAGGGACTGAACCCCACAATTCATTTAGCTAAGCAAGTTACAATCTTGATGAGCTAGTTACAAAATTCAGTATAAGTCGTCACATCAACAATGGGTTCGAGATCGATCACAAGTACAGTTTCTAAATTAAGCAACTGACATATGTGGAGAGCTAGTGTCGCAATTGATATGTTTGTCCTGCACACCGCCCCCCATCCAGTGGGCAGCGGTGGATACAATACAATACAATACAATTTTATTTAGGCAAGGTACATACATACAATAAATATTTACAAGGATTGTTTGACTTATAGGTAGAGCTAGTACATACAATGCCTAAAGCCACTATTACGCAAAGCGTTTCGGGCATGATAAACTTAAATGACAAGCTTAATACTAATTGAGCATAATGAGCAGAATGAAAACAAGAAATGAAAACATAGATGAAAAAGCAGCACAAATACAATTGTGTCGACAAACAGCGCTCTTTAAAGAAAAAAACAGACATTGGTTGACAATAGAAGGGTAAGGTAGGTTACAGGGAATTTATTAGGTATAGCTTCGCTTTTAACTTAAACTGGTTGAGAGAGGTACAGTCTTTAACATGGTTGGGAAGGTCATTCCACATTCTGGGCCCCTTGATTTGTAGAGCATTTCTAGTTTGATTAAGTCGTACTCTAGGAATATCAAAACTGTATTTATTTCTGGTGTGATGCTCATGGGTTCTGATACAACCTTCTATGAAACTTTTGAGATCAGGATTGGCATTATAGTTTAGCGTTTTATATATGTATAATACACATGAGAGAATGTGCAGTGACTTAATGTCTAACATATTCAGAGATTTAAGTAGGGGTACCGAGTGATGTCTGGGGCCAGAATTGGATATTGTCCTAATAGCAGCTTTGTGTTGAGTAATTAGAGGACGTAAGTGATGTTGGGTAGTAGAGCCCCAAGCACAAATACCATAGTTGAGATATGGATAGATAAGGGAGTAATAGAGAGTCACCAGGGCAGGGCGTGGTACATAATATCTGATCTTAGAAAGAATGCCCACAGTTTTTGAAACTTTTTTTGATATGTTTAGAATGTGTCCCTGGAAATTAAGCTTGTGGTCAATGAGAATGCCAAGGAATTTGCCATCTAATTTGTTACAAATTTGGGTATTGTTTATTTTGAGATTTATTTGATTAGAGGATTTATTGCCAAACAGAATATAGAAGGTTTTGTCAATGTTAAGGGTGAGTTTGTTGGCAGTTAGCCACAGATGGACTTTATTTAGCTCAGTATTTACTGTGGCATTTAGAGCAAGGGGATCAGGACTGGAGTAAATGAAGGTTGTGTCGTCAGCAAATAGAATTGGTTTGAGGTGTTGGGAGGCATTTGGAAGGTCATTAATGTAGATGAGAAAGAGGAAAGGGCCAAGTATGCTGCCCTGGGGAACACCAATGTTGATGGGTAGGGTGGGAGAAATTGTATTATTCACAGAAACATATTGGAGCCTGTCAGTAAGGTAGGATTTGAGGTATTGTAGGGAGTGTCCTCTGACTCCATAATGATGTAATTTAAGAAGAAGGTTTTGGTGGTTGACAGTGTCAAAAGCTTTACGCAGGTCCACAAACAACCCAACAGGGAACTCATTTTTATCAAGAGCTGTATGAATCGAGTTAAGCATACTAATAAGTGCATCGTTAGTGCTTTTTTTGGGTCTGAAGCCATATTGGCAAGGGCTAAGTATAGGTTACAATCACTTAGTTACTACTTACAGTTAGCAAACTGGGGATATTTGGCTAAAATTTCTGGTACCAGATCATTTTGAATGAAATATTGACACATCGTTGGTACATTGGTTATAGAATTGTCTCTGAATTCACTATCACATAGTGACGGAGATTTGACATTTGGTCAGGTCTACATCGGCAGATAATGAGAATTCCCAGAAATACTTGTAACCGAGTCTAAGCCGAGCAGTAGTAACATCTAGAAGTCTGCTGATTTTATTGGATGAACCATAGATGTGTCGCTCCTCTTGCATAATAGTATTGAACGAAAGTTAATCTCCCCAAACACTTTCGCGTTTTGGGCAAGTTACCCCTCCACTCTCTCCATTTTTTTTTTGGGACATTCCCTGGTAGTGTGCGGAAATACTGAAAAGTGTATACTCTTTTCAACTTTGTCACCTTAATTCTCGTCCAATGTCTTTCATTTTGGTATCAATGCGTTCGCAATAGAATTCCCAACAGAACTATGTGCATATAATGTCAAAGACAGCAGCACGCTCCACCCGCCGACAAGATGAATGTAGGCCAAGGGTACCAGAAAAAGAAAGCTGAGCCACCCTCAGGCAACTCTCATTACATTAGAGAGTGTGATAATACTGAAAAGTGTATACCCTTTTCAACTTTGTTACCTCAATTCTCATCCTAGGTTTTTCAATTTAGCATCAATGTGTTCGCAATAGAATTCTCTACAGGACTAAAGGCATATAAACTCCAAAAGCCCGGCTTACCATCCGCAACAAACAGAGAAAGCGAGAGCGTGTTACCAGGGAGCGCACAAGAGCGATAAAATGTATACACTCTTTTCATTCTGGTCACCTCAATTGTCATCCTAGGTCTTTCATTTTGGTATCAATGTGTTCGCAATAGAATTTCCAACCGGAATATATGCATGAAATGTCAAAAACAGCAGCGTGCTCCACCCGCTGACGTGATGAAAGCACGGCGGACCATCCGCACAAAACAGAGAAAGTGAGAGAAAGTAACCCTGGAGCACTCTAGTGCAATGTAATGTCAACACTCTTTTCACTTTGGTTACCTCAATTCTCGTCATATGTCTTTCATTTTGGTATCAATGTGTTCACAATTGTATCTGCTGGCATTTTACCCTTTGCTTGGATCTGAAGGGTTTTAGGCTCACCACGATGCAATCTGATAGTACCACACGTGTATATACCTATCTTCAAGCAGCAATTCACTCATTCAAACCGACTTATAATAGTTATCCATATATAAATGGTAATCTTTGTTCTACCTGTTAACCTGTCATATGAAGAAAGATTGTCAAAGCTTATATTACATTCTCTAGAAAAGCAAAGAATTAGGAGTGACATATGGTAGAGGTGCACAATGGGATGAATGGACATAACAAAGGGGACATTAATGGGGTATTAAAAGTAGCAACACAAGACAGAACTCGAAACAAAGTGTAAAAATTGGAAAAATTTAGATTTAGGAAAGAACTGCATGGGTAAATACACTGGGTTTGTACCTTAAGGTTCATGTATGCAATATTACAGAGTTCCAGTTAACTCCCATGCATGCAATCAATTTATGTTATGTTCATGTTTTTTATGTTAAAATGTTTTTGTTGATTTGTTTGTATATTTTCATAAGTAAAGCATGCTTACCGTCTTATTCCAAGTTTTATGATAACTTTGCAAGGTTTAAAACATAAAGTTCAATATATATTCTGGTTTTCACACAGGAATTATACATTAATATAACATCATAATAACGTAATGATGTCGTGTAAATAACGTTATACTGACGTCATATAAATGTTATATTTAAGTTATAAGAACGTAAACTGGATAGCTTTACAGAAAGTAAACAAAAAAAACTAAATGTTGACTGAAAATTATTTATTCTTAAATATAAAGCCTGAAAACATTATAATACCATAGCATTCACTATTATTTTTAAATTTTTACATAAATCTTAAAAAACTGTGTCTCAAGAATATATGTTTTTAGTTATATCCTTTGGTTTTAAGAACGTCAGATATACGTATTTATGTCAAAAGTTACAGTATTACCTTTGTGGCACCATTTAAAAACGTCCACAAACGTTCTGTGTTTGCTGGGTTATTGCCAGAGTGTTGCTACTCCTGTAAATCTGCCACTGGACTGTCGGCCCAAGGTACTCTCCCATAAAAGTCTGTGTGGCTTTACCTCTCTCCAGCCACTACGTTGCCCGTTACCACAATGTTGCCACCATTCCAGCTCTGATACTGGTCGGATGGCCTAGGGTACACTTTTATATAAGTCTGTGCTGTTTTACCACTCTCCATAGAGAACGTGATGTTCCCTAGGTGGTACTATGATAACCTTCGTGTATGCTCATTGAGAATATTATGGAGGCACACTTAAAACACAATGATAAAATGTATGAATTTACTGACAAACTACATGATCACACATACATTTACAAACAATACAGGAATGGAAAAATGAGAATAATAAGTCTGGAGATCGTCAGCAACTCTTCTTTCACGACTTCTACCAACTCCAACTGAGCAGATTAAAAGGGGGCCACACTCCCTCACAGAGGGGCCTCTTCGTCGACGTCGACGTCGGCTACCTCCTCTTCAACTGCCCCGTCGTCCACACTCGCTGTCCTCTTCGACAGTCCTGGACACAAGCTGTCCTGCAGCCTATCCTACTACTGCTGTATCAAGTACGTTATACTATAACACACATATATGAACATAATGGCCTATCTAGCCTAATCGAACAAGGGGTAATGGGAGGGAAATTGCTCTACCTTTACATTCCTGGCTCACGACGCCTGTCTCTCGATGGTGTGACGTTCCCACTCTTCCTGAGTCGGTTCTTGACGATACAGGAACGTTCCACAAGTCCTCAGGTGTCGTGAAGCCTTCTCGTCACCGCCGAACCATTCACAGAGTTTCAGATATCCCAATCCTAGTTCACCAGTGGGCACTGAGCTAATCACTATATGCGCACACTCGTCCCTTCCACAAGGCGTTGCTCCTTGCCCTAGGAAAGGTGTCGTCCCTCCAAAACCCTCAGTGAACGTGACCCGGTCACAGCAAAGCCTGCCCTCCACACCCTCAGCGTCAAGTAAGTAAGTAAGTAATTATCAAAAGAAGGCACCAAACCGGGAAGGCTATGTAGCACCATCAAATACGCAAAATAATCAGAGGGCGCTAAATATCATCAAGGATGCCAATACGAGAACAAAAACGCATAAGGCGAACGATATCAAAAGTATCCGAGTCACCAAGAATTCTATCGAGGGACAGGTGACCGCGAGGGGCGGTCGGAAAGTAAGACACACGCTCGTCCTGGAAGTCAGGACATTCAAGAAGGACATGCACGACCGTAAGAGGGACAATGCAACTAGGACAATAAGGAGCAGGGCGGCGCTCCATCAAGTGACCATGGGTTAAGCGAGTATGGCCAATACGCAACCTCGCCAGAGCTGTTTCCCACCGCCGATTACGGTGGAAGGAGGACGGCCACTAGGAAACACAACATTTAAGAGTACGTAGCTTGTTACCAGTAACAGACAACCAAGAAGCCTGCCAACGGGAAAGGACAGAGGAATGGATAACCGGGTAAAAGTCGGAATACGGAATGCCTTTACGAGAGATGGGACAAGAGCGGACAGCTTCCTTGGCGGCAGCATCCGCACGCTCATTTAAAGACACACCAATATGGCTGGGAACCCAACAGAACTCAACCGACTTAAATTTACTGTGAACGAGAAACAGCCAATGCTGGATCTCGACAACTACTGGATGAATCGGATTAAAGGACCCGAGAGCCATGAGGGCACTACGAGAGTCAACAACAACTACAAAGGAAGACTGACAATGAGAAAGCAGGAGACGAAGAGCATATAGAATAGCATAAAGTTCCGCTGTAAAGATGCTAGTCTCCTGAGGCAAGCGACACATATAAAGTGCGATCAGGAAAAACAACAGAGTAGCCAACACCGTCCGCTGACTTAGACCCATCGGTGAAGACAGAAACGGAGCGGGAGTGAGAAGAAAAGTGCTCGAGGAAAAGGCGTTTTAGAACCGTAGGAGGGGTAAAAGCTTTAGTGATACGGGACAAGGATGTACAAAACCGCGGAAGAGGGACCCTCCACGGGGGCAAAGAAGGAACAACACGAGGAGAAACATCAGAAATATGAAAGGAAAGAGAAACCTGTAGGCGAGATAACCGGACAGAAAGAGGGAGGTGGTGAAGAGGAACAGGAACCGCAGGAGGGGTAAAAGTTAAAGCACGACAGAGGCGAGAGGAAGGATGTTGCAAGGACCGCGCAAGATAGCAAAGACAGTAGCGATCACGGCGGTCCTGGAGAGACAGGAAGCCAGTATCAACATACAAGCTAAGGATGGGAGTCGAACGAAAGGCACCAGAACTGAGGCGCAACCCAGTATGATGCAAAGCATCAAGACGGCGAAGAGTAGAAGGAGAAGCAGACGAGTAAGCAGGGCAACCATAATCGAGCTTAGACAGTACGAGAGAGGAATGTAAAGCAAGGAGAGTGCGCCTATCGGCCCCCCAAGAAGTATGGGGTAGAAGACCCGAAGGAGGGTAAGGGCCTTAGAGCACTCAACACGGAGGTAAGAGATATGGGGAGACCAAGACAAACGAGTGTCAAGGAATAACCCCAAAAGCTTCGCGGAATCTTTGTATTCAAGGGGATGACCATAAAGGGACAAAAAGGGACGAAGAACAACCCGTTTCCGCGTAAAAGTCATGGCACAAGTCTTAGAAGTAGAGAACTTGAAGCCATGATCTGTGGCCCAAGACGACACGGCATCAATTGCAAGTTGAAGCTGGCGTTGAAGGAGAGGCGAATCATCACCCTGACAACAAAGGGTAAGATCATCGACATAGAGAGCGGAGAAGACACCAGAAGGAAGAGAGGAAAGAAGACCATTGAGGGCAACCAGAAAAAGAGTAGTGCTCAGAACACTACCCTGGGGCACACCTTCGTATTGCTGAAAAGAGGCAGAGAGAGCGGTACCAAGGCGCACCCGAAAGGAACGACGAGAGAGGAAGCTGCGGAGAAAGAGAGAGGAGATGACCACGAATGGCCAAAAGAATGAAGTTGAGATAGGAATATGATATCGCCAAGTGGTGTCGTAAGCCTTTTCCAGGTCAAAAAGGACGGCAACAACTGGAGGTCTTCGCAGCAAAAGCAGTACGAATATAGACCTCCAAGTTCACCAGGACATCTGTCGTGCTGCGGCACTTGCTGGAAACCTAATTGAGAAGAGGAGAAGGAGGTGATGGTGTTCCAGGAACCACATCAGACGAACGTTAACCATACGTTCAAAGAGTTTGCAGACACAACTTGTGAGAGCAATAGGGCGAAAGTCCTTAGGGGAAGTACCCAGAGACCCCGGTTTGCGAACAGGGAGGACAACGGCATCGAGCCAGTCCTCAGGGACTGACGACGACTCCCAGATCCGATTATACAGACTCAGTAAATACTGAGACGTGCTCGGAGGGAGATGGCGATGCATCTCATAATGAATACCATCGGAGCCCGCCGCCGTAGAACCGCAGAGGGCCAGGGCAGAACGAAGTTCAGAGAGAGAGAAGGGATCATTATAGGGAAGCTGAAGATGAGTGCAGAAATCTAAAGGACGAGACTCAAGGACAGGTTTACGAAGAAGGAAAGATTGGGGAAGATGAAGACCAGAGGTAACAGAAGAAAGAGTATCACAAGAGTATCATGGAGGTGAAGGACCGGTGAAACATCTGGAACGAACTTACCCGCTATCTTGCGGATACGCTTCCAGATCTGGGCCAGAGGGGTTTCGGACGCAATTGTTGAGACATAAGATGCCCAACATTCACGTTTAGCCGTACGGATGGCCCGGGTATTCGTACAGAACGTCATCCCAAAGAGAATGACGACAATTGAAGTCACCCAGCAGGAGCACAGGCTCCGGCAAGGAGTCTAGGAGGTGTTTCAAATCAGGAAGAGAAAGCGGGACACTCGGGGGGGGGGGGAGATAAATGGAACAAACAGTGTACCATTTCCCCACAAAGACACGAGCAGCAGAACAATGGAGAGGTAAAGGAAAAAGTAAAGGAACAAAGGGAACATCAGTACGAATCAAAAGAGCAGAAGAATTAGAAGCCCCAGCAACAGCTGGGGGGGGGGGGAGAGAAAGGAATAGCCACGAAAACGACCAGGACGAGCACCAAGCATCGGCTCCTGGAGACAGACACAAAGGGGTGAAAACCGCGAAATCAGAAGTTGGAGTTCGAGGAAATTGGCGTAATAACCTCAAACGTTCCATTGAAGAATGGACAACGACGAGAAGAGAAAGGACAAAAACAGAGAACAAGGAAGAAACAAAGGCGAAAGAGCAACAGAGCACGTTAAAGAATATGAGGGTCGTGATCAGGGTCAGCAAAGTCAGGGTTAGGGGGCATGGGTAAACTGAGCAAAGACGGAGGGAAGGAAACGGGAGAACAGATCAGAGGTGGGCGGGCAGGGTCCGGAGGAAGAGGAGGAGACAACGGAGAGGAGCAGTCAAGGGCAGCAGCAGGAAGAGGAGGGGTAGAAAGAGGGGAGTGTACCTCTGCAAGGGCAGCAACCGAGAGGGAAGCGGGGGCTAAAGAAACCTCCATAGCAGGAACAGGGGGCGCAACCACCGAAATGGGAGAGGAAGGAGCGAGAGAGGCAGAAGTAGGGGCCGAGGAAGAAAGCGAAACCTTCTTACCCGCCGGGGAGGAGGAAGGAGAGGAGCTAGCTTTACGCTTCTGACTTAAAGAGACAGGTGTCCCAGCAACCACGTACTGGGCAACGGATTCTAGCGTCTCAACAGGAGAAGCTGAACGAGAGCACACATGACGGCCGTTTGGAGAGCGATGGACATCAGCCCGCACCGACAGGCGGCGGGAAGAGTCAAGAGACGGAGGGGAAGGATGGGAAGGAGGAACGGAGGGAGACGAGGAAGAAGACACAGGAGACACGACAGACCTGGGTAGAAAGAAGGGGAACCCCAGACAGAGGACCAGGAGGTGGATCCTTCGGGAGAGAACCCAAAGGAACAGAGGAGGGGGCAGTGGGCATATCAGGGTCCAAGGCCCGGAAACGGTTGTGAGTCTGAGGAAGGCGGGAAGGACGAGGAGAGGAAGAGCGCAACACGCGAGCATAAGAGATATTAGCATAAGGCGGGAGCCGGCGAACCTGGCGTCTCGCCTCAGGAAAAGATAAACCCTCCCGGTGCTTCAAGTTGAGGACGGCTGCCTCAAGTTTGTAATGGACACACGCACGGGAGAAGGCAGGATGGGCCTCACCGCAGTTGAGGCAACGAGCCTGGGGAGAAGTGCACTCCGACTTAGAGTGACCTTCGCCACCACACAAAGGACAGAGAGACAGTCCCGGAGCAGCGGAGGGCACCATGCCCAAACCTCCAGCACTTGTTGCAGAGCCGAGGAGAAGGAATGTACTCCTGGACAGAGCACCTGGCACCAGCAAGAATGACAGAGGGTGGAAGGGTCCTACCATCAAAGGTAATCTTCACAACCCGGAGGGATTGACGGCGACTACCACGAGGGGGACGAGTAAACGTGTACACCTGGAGAATAGAATGGCCCTGGGCAGCAAGGATATGTCGAATATCGTCATGGCAGTCGAGCAGGTCCCGAACACCGGTCGCAACATGGGGCGGGAGCAGAATAGTGCCAACACTGGCATTCAACTGAGCGTTCTTCGAGACCCGAACAGGGGTCTTGCCAAGGCAGGATAAGGCAGCCAAGCGGGAAGCAGCATCCTGAGAAGGAGCAGCAACGACACATGTACCGAGACGAGTGGGGTTGAAAGTAATGGAGGCATCCACGGAATCAACGAGATGTCGATGGAGGGAGAAATCGTCAGGAGGCGCAGAATCAAGAGGGTGGAGATCAAAATATTTGGCCCACACAGCGGGACCAAACAAGGCTTGATAGGCAGCAGAACTGGAAGGAATCGAGCGAGGGCGGCCGTGACGAGGACGGCGGTGAGAACCCCCAGAGAGGGGGAGGGGTTAAAAGGCGCAGTAGTTACAACTAGAGAAGGAGCCGCGCCAGGGGACGAGGTAGTCACCACTGGGGGCTTGGGGCTCGACCCAACCACAGAGAAGGGAGGGGAGCCAGGGGAAGGAGTCAGAGAGGCCAAAGGAGGAGCAAGGTCGGGGCCCAATGCAGCGGGGGGCTACAGAGCCCGGTCTTCCAACACGGACTGACTCGGGGGCTTGGTCGCCCACCCCACGAGCCTGAGAAGGTAAACTAGAAACAGCCGAAACAGGGGTCATCATCATTATGAAAAGAAAAATTCATTCACGAATGTGCCCCCACACCCACCATGAAGCCACAATTAGAGGCAGGACACCCAACAAGAAGCTATCGCCGATTTTGCCGGGGCCTCCTAGGGGTGCGTTGTGAGTATACGCCCCACAAACGCCACCTTAAGAAACCGACAGTCCGTCAAGATCGGGTTCAGTGACAAAAGGGGGATTGACAATAAAAGATTCCCCTCGCTCTCGACGTCGGGTACTACAGTTCTACGGGTGCAAGAGTATGCCTCCTCAAGCACCCAGGCGTCAAAATAGAAGAAGTCCGAGGGAAGAACCAGAACAAGCAAAAGGTCGGCAGGAAACAGCAAGCAGATAGGAGAAGAGGGGGGAGAAAAACGAAACAGAAGGAAAAGGAAAAGGTGCCCAGCAGAATTGGAGAGGACGGCAGCAGGAGCACAAGGCTAGAAAAGGACAGAGGACTGTCCCAAGGAGCCTCACACTCCGGCAGCCGCCCACTAAGCCCCCACACAGCAACAACGAGCTGAGCGGGGAGGGGGTACTCTTCATAAGGTAAAGTAAATATTAAAACACTACAACAAAACATTTATATTTACATGTGCAGTATTATATTTACATAAAAAAAAGTCATACATGTATGGATGTTTTTGGGAGTGGAACGGATTAAATTTATTTCCTTTATATTAAATGGGGAAATTTGTTTCTTAAGACGAGTTTTCCAGGTAACGAGCTCGGTGCCAGAACGGATTAAACTCGTTAATAGAGGTTCCACTGTATATATATATATATATATATATATATATATATATATATATATATGACAATGTCAGACCACGGAGGAAAAAATGAAACAGGAAATTTCCTTAAACATTTGTCTCACTAATTTATTGTATATATTTACTTCTTTATGTTATAATTACCTATATATTATACTTGTATGTCTGCTGTATCAGATGGGCCATTGGGCTACATCGGATGTGCCAATTGGGTGCATCTGATGGGCCAATGGGCCGTCTGCGTTGTCCAAGTATTGTACCTCACCTTACTTCACCACTCCTTCCTGCCTATTTATACCCATCACTCGATCTGTAAAATGACCTTCCGAAGATGTATTTAATATACGAAAGTACTTAAGGAAATTTCCTGTTTCATTTTTTCCTCCGTGGTCTGACATTGTCACATTCTTAATCACGTGTTTATTTTCGTGATATACACACATATATATATATATATATATATATATATATATATATATATATATATATATATATATATATATATATATATATATATATATATATATATATATGTCGTACCTAGTAGCCAGAACGCACTTCTCGGCCTACTATGCAAGGCCCGATTTGCCTAATAAGCCAAGTTTTTCTGAAATAATATATTTTCTCTAATTTTTTTCTTATGAAATGATAAAGCTATCCATTTCACTATATATGAGGTCAATTTTTCTTTATTGGAGTTAAAATTAACGTAGATATATGACCGAACCTAACCAACCCTACCTAACCTAACCTATCTTTATAGGTTAGGTAGCCGAAAAAGTTAGGTTAGGTTAGGTAGGTTAGGTAGTCAAAAAACAGTTCATGAAAACTTGGCTTATTAGGCAAATCGGGCCTTGCATAGTAGGCTGAGAAGTACGTTCTGGCTACTAGGTACGACATATATATATATATATATATATATATATATATATATATATATATATATATATATATATATATATATATATATATATATATATATATATATATATGTATATATATATATACATATATATATATATACACTTACTCTTACTCTGGGTGTGCAACAGTTCACTCTCAATGTCACTCACCGTAGCCCTGCGGGTCTTCACTCTATCCTCACGGCGCCACTGCATGCCAGGAGAGTATCCCAGTCAATCCCAACCGGCCTCTGATTGAGAAGGAGTGGGAACACAACTCGTTCACTTTAACCGTTATGTGCCCACCCCAACAATAGGGCTTTTACTATTAACCACAAGGTTGCCAACTGGTGTTTTCGGTGTCCAGTAACACGTCAGTGGACTGGTTGAATGGTGGTATCCTTGGCAAGGTCACACTCAAATAGATCAGGAATCAGGCAGGTGCTTACTCTTATCACTCTTTGCTTTCCAATATAATATACCCACAAGATAAATGGAGGGGATGATATAAACACAAAAGTATTTTGTACTTTACTTAAAATTCATTCAAAGATGTCACAAGGTCATATCAATAATTAATCAGCTGATCCAGGCGGGAGTCGGTCGTTCCCACGAATATTATACGCTCACTACGGTGGCAACATTCCCCCTCTCGTCAATGTCACAATCAGCTGAGCGCCCCCCTTCCGCGCGAAAGTTTTTATTGCTTGTTTCTCTAGCGGCACGCGCGCTGTTTCTTTAAGTTCTCAAAGATCACTAGAAGTTCGCACACTCGATATTTGCAACAATAGCACGTATTACTTCGCTACACTGTTCTCGGGCTCAAACAATCGTTTCTATAATAAATGCGACAATAATTCACTATAATGGTTTTACACACTGCCCTTCATTTCAATGGTAACTTATGGAGTATTTAACACTGGAGTTCTCAGTACTTCCTTTCGTGGGCGATAACACAATAAATCACTGCACTCACAAACGGTTATTCAATGCACGAACATAGACATATATAATATAGATAAATCAGACATCAATAAATGGTAAATAAATAGTTACTGGGCACATAGCCTAACTTCCAAATACTGGCATAATATTATATATAATTTCTCACTATATGTTCACATTAAGGTCTCATGACAGCATTCTCAACACAGTAAATTCATCACTTAATCCGGGTGCCTGTACACACCAATAATAATATAAGTATCGTGAGTACTCTTGATAGTACTATTCTGCACACTGGTGCCTTACTGTGACATAGGTGAGCCTTGCTCACGACATACAAAATCCTCAGGCTAGATAATATAGCCGAATAATATAGCTGACTAAAGGGGAATGGGGAGGGAAACTAGAAACACCTACTTCCACCTATCCTCCGATGAGAGTTGAGTTGTAGCTCCTGGTCCTCGTGTCGGAAACGCCCCCACACACACGTTGTCGTGTCCTCCAGGAACCCAAACGCTGTCCCACCGTTTAGCGCGTCATCTCCGTGCCTTCTTCCCAGCAGGTCCGTGCTCCTCCTCGACTTCTTGTAGGGTTGGAGTCGGTCTTCTGGCCATCGACTTCTCCCAACTACAGCTGTCCACCTACTTCTCGGCTGCAGTCGTCCGGATTCCCAAAAGTCCTCTTCTTCCTCTGCTACCCAGTGGCTCTGGTCAGCCACTACGCCGTCACGAATAGGTGAACTGCCTCAGACGTCGCCTACGTCACTGCACAGACTTCACTTCTTCTTGCACAGTACCTGTCCTGGAGCACTTGTTGCTCAATAACCATCGATTCCCTCTCTGGTTCAACACATGAACTAAGGAAGACCTCACAGAGTACTGGCAGACTTCAGGTGACGCGTAAATCCACGGGAGCGGGAAACAACTGTCAAACTGACAGGACCAATCGTCGCACGTCCAACCTCCTTGACGTGTCGTGTCTGACTGATGGCGCCAACGCGGCGCGCTGCCCGGACCCCCTTCCTTCGTGACGTCACTTTCGCCACGGGAAGTTTTCATTGGCTCCCTGTGCCCCATTGCTGTCGGTGACCAATCCGGTGTCACTGACGTCACACAGTTTTGGCGGGGAAACAGGAGAGCCAGCGCCATCTTGGCTTCCGAAAGGGCCTAAACCACAGGCCAAAATATTATTGTTTCACAAATTTCTCGGCTCTCCGAGCACACTCCACTCTCCCACATATATCAAATTGATGCCTGCGACGTAGAGAACGCTTGGGTAAAGTGGACATGACTCTTACTGCAGGCGTGGGAGAAATATAAGGGGGGGGAACACCGTCACAATACATATATATATACATATATATATATATATATATACATATATATACATATATATATATATACATATATATACATATATATATATATATACATATATATATATACATATATATATATATATACATATATATATATACATATATATATATATACATATATATATACATATATATATATATATATATATATATATATATATATATATATATATATATACATATATATATATACATATATATATACATATATATATATATATATATATATATATATATATATATATATATATATATATATATATATATATATATACATACATTATTTATATATATATATATATATATATATATATATATATATATATATATATATATATATATATATATATATATATACCCTAAATCATTATAATTAATTATATATTAAGTTTTTTTTTGGGGGGGGGTTATTTTTCTTGATTTTATTTCAACACATATTAACATTGACCTAGAACTTTCACATATTCGAGTACGAATCCCAAGGAATGTTTAAAAAAAAACATGAAATAAAGTAAGTAAGTAATTATCAAAAGAAGGCACCAAACCGGGAAGGCTGTGTAGCACCATCAAATACGCAAAATAATCAGAGGGCGCTAAATATCACCAAGGATGCCAATACGAGAACAAAAACGCATAAGGCGAACGATATCAAAAGTATCCGAGTCACCAAGAATTCTATCGAGGGACAGGTGACCGCGAGGGGCGGTCGGAAAGCAAGACACACGCTCGTCCTGGAAGTCAGGACATTCAAGAAGGACATGCACGACCGTAAGAGGGACAATGCAACTAGGACAATAAGGAGCAGGGCGGCGCTCCATCAAGTGACCATGGGTTAAGCGAGTATGGCCAATACGCAACCTCGCCAGAGCTGTTTCCCACCGCCAGTTACGGTGGAAGGAGGACGGCCACGAGGAAACACAACATTTAAGAGTACGTAGCTTGTTACCAGTAACAGACAACCAAGAAGCCTGCCAACGGGTAAGGACTGAGGAATGGATAACCGGGTAAAAGTCGGAATACGGAATGCCTTTACAAGAGCTGGGACAAGAGCGGACAGCTTCCTTAGCGGCAGCATCCGCACGCTCATTTAAAGACACACCAATATGGCTGGGAACCCAACAAAACTCAACCGACTTAAATTTACTGTGAACGAGAAACAGCCAATGCTGGATCTCGACAACTACTGGATGAACCGGATTAAAGGACCCGAGAGCCATGAGGGCACTACGAGAGTCAACAACAACCACAAAGGAAGACTGACAACGAGAAAGCAGGAGACGAAGAGCATAGAGAATAGCATAAAGTTCCGCTGTAAAGATGCTAGTCTCCATAGGCAAGCGACACATATAAGTGCAATCAGGAAACACAACAGAGTAGCCAACACCGTCCGCTGACTTAGACCCATCGGTGAAGACAGAAACGGAGCGGGAGTGAGAAGAAAAGTGCTCGAGGAAAAGGCGTTTTAGAACCGTAGGAGGGGTAAAAGCTTTAGTGATACGGGTCAAGGAAGTACAAAACCGCGGAAGAGGGACCCTCCACGGGGGCAAAGAAGGAACAACACGAGGAGAAACATCAGAAATACGAACGGAGAGAGAATCCTGTAGGCGAGAAAACCGGACAGAAAGAGGGAGGTGGTGAAGAGGAACAGGAACCGCAGGAGGGGTAAAAGTTAAAGCACGACAGAGGCGAGAGGAAGGATGTTGCAAGGACCGCGCAAGATAGCGAAGACAGTAGCGATCACGGCGGTCCTGGAGAGACAGGAAGCCAGTGTCAACATATAAGCTAAGGATGGGAGTCGAACGAAAGGCACCAGAACTGAGGCGCAACCCAGTATGGTGCAAAGCATCAAGACGGCGAAGAGTAGAAGGAGAAGCAGACGAGTAAGCAGGGCAACCATAATCGAGCTTAGACAGGACGAGAGAGGAATGTAAAGCAAGGAGAGTGCGCCTATCTGCCCCCCAAGAAGTATGGGACAAGACCCGAAGGAGGGTAAGGGCCTTAGAGCACTCAACACGGAGGTAAGAGATATGGGGAGACCAAGACAAACAAGTGTCAAGGAATAACCCCAAAAGCTTTGCGGAATCTTTGTATTCAAGGGGATGACCATAAAGTGACAAAGAGGGACGAAGAACAACCCGTTTCCGCGTAAAAGTCATGGCACAAGTCTAAGAAGTAGAGAACTTGAAGCCATCACCTGTGGCCCAAGACGACACGGCATCAATTGCAAGTTGAAGCCGGCGTTGAAGGAGACGCGAATCATCACCCTGACAACAAAGGGTAAGATCATCAACATAGAGAGCGGAGAAGACACCAGAAGGAAGAGAGGAAAGAAGATCATTGAGGGCAACAAGAAAAAGAGTAGTGCTCAGAACACTACCCTGGGGCACACCTTCGTATTGCTGAAAAGAGGGAGAGAGAGCGGTACCAAGGCGCACCCGAAAGGAACGACGAGAGAGGAAGCTGCGGAGAAAGAGAGGGAGATGACCACGAAGGCCAAAAGAATGAAGTTGAGATAGGATATGATAACGCCAAGTGGTGTCGTAAGCCTTTTCTAGGTCAAAAAGGACGGCAACAACGGAGGTCTTCGCAGCAAAAGCAGTACGAATATAGACCTCCAAGTTCACCAGGACATCTGTCGTGCTGCAGCACTTGCGGAAACCAAATTGAGAAGGGGAGAGGAGGTGATGGTGTTCCAGGAACCACATCAGACGAACGTTAACCATACGTTCACAGAGTTTGCAGACACAACTTGTGAGAGCAATAGGGCGAAAGTCCTTAGGGGAAGTACCCAGAGACCCCGGTTTGCGAACAGGGAGGACAACGGCATCGAGCCAGTCCTCAGGGACTGACGACGACTCCCAGATCCGATTATACAGACTCAGTAAATACTGAGACGTGCTCGGAGGGAGATGGCGAAGCATCTCATAATGAATACCATCGGAGCCCGCCGCCGTAGAACCGCAGAGGGCCAGGGCAGAACGAAGTTCAGAGAGAGAGAAGGGATCATTATAGGGAAGCTGAAGATGAGTGCAGAAATCTAAAGGACGAGACTCAAGGACAGGTTTACAAAGAAGGAAAGATCGGGGAAGATGAAGACCAGAGCTAACAGAAGAAAAGTGGGAACCCAGTTCGGAAGCGACCTGCAACGGGTCCGCCACAAGAGTATCATGGAGGTGAAGGACCGGTGAAACATCGGGAACGAACTTACCCGCTATCTTGCGGATACGCTTCCAGATCTGGGCCAGAGGGGTCTCGGACGTAATTGTTGAGACATAAGATGCCCAACATTCACGTTTAGCCGTACGGATGGCCCTACGGGCCACCGCACTCGCTTTCCGAAAAAAAAGAAAAGAATCGGTCGTCTGCCTACGGCGGTGCCTCTTCCAGGCTGCACGCTTACAGCGGACAGCCCGAGCACAGTCCTCATTCCACCAGGGAACGCACTTCCGTGGTCCCCGTGAGGAAGAGCGAGGAATAGAGCGGAGGGCAGCGTTGAAGACAGTGTCATGAAAAAGGAGGAGAGCGCGAGAGAGAGGCAGAAGGGAGAGGTCAGGGAGAGCAGCACTGAGGGTAAATAGGGTCCAGTCTGCCTAAGCAAACTGCCACCTAGGGAAAGAGAGGGAAGGGCGAAAAGAGAAAAAGGAAACAAGGATGGGGAAATGATCACTTCCATGGAGGTCATCAAGAACCTGCCACGTGAAATTTAAGTAAAGAGAAGAAGAGCAGAGAGAAAGATCAAGACAAGAAAGGGTGCGAGTCCGAGAGTCCAAATGAGTGGGCTCACCAGAATTCAGAAGAGACAGGGAAGAAGAGAGGAGAAACGGCTCAAGGAGGCGACCCCGGGTATTCGTCAGAACGTCACCCCAAAGAGAATGACGACAATTGAAGTCACCCAGCAGGAGCACAGGCTCCGGCAAGGAGTCCAGGAGGTGTTTCAAATCAGGAAGAGAGAGCGGGACACTCGGGGGGAGATAAATGGAACAAACTGTGTACCATTTCCCCCCAAAGATACGAGCAGCAGAACAATGGAGAGGCGAAGGAAAAAGTAAAGGAACAAAGGGAACATCAGCCCGAACCAAGAGAGCAGAAGAATTAGAAGCCCCAGCAATGGCTGGGGGGGGGGGAGAGAAAGGAATAGCCACGAAAACGACCAGGACGAGCACCAAGCATTGGCTCCTGGAGACAGACACAAAGGGGCGAAAACCGCGAAATCAGAAGTTGGAGTTCGAGGAAATTGGCGTAATAACCTCAAACGTTCCATTGAAGAATGGACAACGACGAGAAGAGAAAGGACAAAAACAGAGAACAAGGAAGAAACAAAGGCGAAAGAGCAACAGAGCACGTTAAAGAATATCAGGGTCGGGATCAGGGTCAGCAAAGTCAGGGTTAGGGGGCATGGGTAAACTGAGCAAAGACAGAGGGAAGGAAAC